>NW_028139511.1:26180-67633 GCF_965202585.1 Thalia democratica
TTTTACACAGAATGAAGTAAAAATTAAAACATCATTGCTGATCTAGTTTTAGGAAGTTTGACCAACTGGTTGATTATCTCACATGAAAATTGGTTCAATCAATAGCTTCTGTTAATGCAGAAAGGTTATTAATTTCAATGCTCAAAGGTATTATAAACAAGTTAGTTGAAAAGATAAAAACTTAACTTTTTAAACTACATGTTTTGTAGTAGAATACCATGATTCAGTATTTGACTTGGAATAACTTTTAAAAAGCTAAACTTTAATCCTAACAATTTTTTTTAATTATAAATAAATATAAAATTAGAGGTTTTACAATTAATTTTGTGAACAGAAAGTAATCTATTAAAAATATTTTTATTGGATTAAAATTTTGGTTTGTAACTGTAGCAGTCTTTTCGGTGGCTTATTTAATTATGTTCAAAAATTAATTTGTTTTCCAATTATCAACCTATAATGATTTATCAGAGGAAAATAGTGAAAAATTAAAAGCTAGGGTTAAAATATTAAAGTTAACAACACATTTTAATTGCCAATATTTTTTGAATTAAGGTAAAACAAAAAAATTGTACTAATAGTTTAAAATCCTTAATATACAGTTTTTTTAACAATTATAAATCAAGTAAGAAAATAAAACTGACTTTAAGAATGTTTTTAGTGAAATAGTTAAAGCCATTTGAAATAGAGACCTCAAATCTATACTCTTTTAAAGTCCAAAAATCTTTATTGAAATAAAAACTGTATTGGTTTACAAGAATTTTTTACTTATACAGACTAAACAAGTAATAATAAAAATATGTCAAATAAATATCTTTTAAACAAATTTAATATTCACTATGCTATAAAAACTTTTAGTGTAATGTAAAACAACAAATATAAACTACCAAACTAACCAAGTCAAAACAAAACCACTTAATAAATACAGTAGACTTGAATATGCACTTTGAACAAAATTAAAAAGTGCTAACTCAAAAATGCATTATCATTTTTTTACAAAAGGCAAATTTCAACGTAACATAATGCAATACTGTTATGAATAAACGTGAAATCCACTGAAACATAAAAAAATATTTATTAAAAAAGATTGACTATATAAGCTATTAAGTATAATAAAGTTTTTTGTTTTATTAATACTTAGTTAGTTATATACTTTATTTAAGTTAAGTTAAGAAATTTTAAATTTGCACTTTTTTTTTTTAGTAAAAGTGCGAACGCAAGAGGAAGTCTACAGTAATTACTATTCATTAGGGATTAAGCAACCTGTTGTAGAATAAATAAGTTAATAAAATTGTTATCATAAAAAGACTACTTAAGTACAATACAAACGAGCTCAATTAAGAAATCTTTTATAAAATCAACTAAAATTGAAGACCTAACAGAAAGTAATGTCTGCAACTGAAGTCTAATCTAATGTGAAGGATGAGCTTCATGACTGATTGCAAGTTTTTCTATATCTGGCTCTAAATCAGTCAAACAAAGCCTCAAGTCACCTCCTTAACAAATATCTAGATTGTATAATTTGCTCAAGGTGTTGATAACTGAACTAAAAGCTTTCTCAACAACATAGCTAGAACGAAAAACTATAAACAACAATCTAACTTCCTTCTAAATGATAAGATACTAATGCCTTAGTTTTTGTTGAGTCCAAAAGCTTTTATATCGTTCTTTGAAAAGTTTTACTTTAAGTTCAAGGTCAGTTTGTAAGTCTGAGAAAGTTTCCTGTCAGTCAACGTTTGCTTCAAAAATATCTGCTTTGAAAGGATCCAAAATCCACTTCGGGACGTTTTATTGACCTCGGGGTCAAATACTTACTGGCAAGCTAAAATTAGTATAGTAAAAAGATAAAAAGTAAAATTTTTATGAATAACCAAAATTATAAAATCGCCCCCCATTCGCCCCCTTACTAGTTATCGCCCCCCCTTTCGCCCCTTTACTAAAATTCGCCCCCCGACTTACTAAAATCGCCCCCAGGGGGGCGATATCGCCCACTTTGGGAAACCCTGATCTAAAGCTTGTCTGCCTAATTGATAGTTACTGCAAAAATAATCAATTTACATAGTAATTAAACATTAATGTGATGTCCATTGAAAAAATATACAACGTAAAACAATAAAGTGTGTAATTTTATTATTTTACTGTTTTGCATAAATTATAAACATTATTGACACAAAGTCGATATTTGACCTCCTTAACGCGGTTTATGTTATCGAGTTTTATGTGGTTTTTATGTACAAAAACTAAGATATCATTATTTTGGCTGTTAAAAAACTTTCAAAACATATTACTTTAGTAGCTACGTTTAAACTATATATTAATATATTTTTTTTAATTACCTAGTTTAAAAAGGTTAATTTATGAAATAAAAAATCTTTAATTGTTCTGAAATGAAAAGAAATATTTATATTTTTTCTTTTTATATAATAAAATAAGAAATTTCGAACTTTAGCATTTTTTATTTAACAAGTTTTTTAAGCATTTTTTAACTTATTGATTTAGTATGTAAAACGAGGAAAATACTTAACTTGGTACTCAATAAGTTTATATTCTAAACTTAATGATTTATAAAACAAAGCAATAAAAACTTAAATAGAATAAAAGTTTTTACCTTTTTTCAAGTGTTACCAGTTTTCGAACAACTAAAAGTTGCTATTAACAACCATATTTAAATATAAAACTGAAGATGAACAAACGAAACAAGTATTTATTTAAATCCACTTGGCTTAGATTCAACAGCGGTTTCTCGCGACTATGCCTGTACGATGAGTCCAAATCAGGACGAATTCGGTCGTAGGTTGTCTCGGATGCTTTTGTTGATCGTGTGGTAAAGTTTTTTGTTTTTTATTGGTAGCGTTTAACAACTCAACTTTGTTGATGATGACTGTAATAAATCCTGGTTAAAACTAAATCAAGTAATTAATAGTTAAGAAATCACTTTATAGATAATTTTTGATATATTTAAAAATAATTTACTTTTACAAACAACTACAGTTTATAAATAAAGCTAATACTAAACTCGAAAAAACAAATGCAGGTGCATTAAAAAAAATAAAAATATGAATTAATGAAACTGTAACCCTTTTTAATTTAATTATTTTCATTAAGAACATATAATTAAGAATATACTTAAAATATATTGAAATAAAAATTAACAAAAACAAAACTTTAAGTTTAAGTATGGAAACTAGTTAGGTATACATTAACAGTTAAACGGTTAAACGATGTAATTTTCTTAAAATTAGCTTTGTTCATCCAAGTTTCTGTTATCGGTATATTTCAAATAGATATTAGCTCTCTCTTTTTATTTTTTATCAGTTATAAATTATTAATTTCATAACAGAAAAAAAAGTTTCCAAAAAACTTATAACTTTTTTTAATGCGTTACACGACTTAAAAAATTTCCGGTATTTCCTCTTAAAGTTCGTTAAACACGATTTTTGTCTAAATCAATTGAAAATAATAAGTATTAACATTTAAAATACTCAAACGTTTTTATATTAAGTCTAAAGTTTAAAGCTATGATGAAGTTTTTTTTGAATGCTTAAAGCACACAATACATGTGGTTTATAAATAACTCCAAAAAACTATAACCTTTTCTTTAAATGATACAAAATTCTCATATGTCTGCTAATTTTAATTTTTATACATAAAACAAGTCTTTTTCAACAACACATATATATTTCAACAATTTTCTTCAGTGTGATTACAATTGTAACAAGGTAAAACAAATTTTAAACTTATATAGCTTTTTTAATTATATGAGAAATTATCAATCAAATAGCAAAAAAAAAACCCTAAACTATAACAAAAAATTAAAAACAACAAGGAAAACGTAATTAACTGTAACAATTTAAAACAAAACAAAATTATTCTAATTTAAACAAGGATAATGAGTAATCAAATTCTCTTTGTTTGCATAATTCTGGCTTGTTTAAGTGAATATAAATAACTTCTATTTTAATTAAACCAAAAATGTTCGTGCAACTTCTTAAAACTTTGAACTTTGTCTCACTGTAATTATTACCACATTTAGGATTTTTTACTAAGTGCTCTGAAATTGATGATCTTTTTGTTGCGTTTAAGGTTGCATTACTCATTTTCTTCGGTTGATTTTTGATATGGTCTTTCACGCACTTAGGTACGTGCTCTTTTATTCTTGTTTCTAAATGCCTAGAAGTTTGTCCTATATAGCTGTTTGCGCAACAGCATTTATACGTGTATACCACGCAACTTTTGTGTTTGTAGGATATTAGATCTTTACCTCTAGGATTTAGGATAGCAGCAGATGTAAAAATTATTCTTGGTTTAGATGCATGGTAAACTTTTTCTGTCATATTCTTGACATCTCTTTCAACTTGTTTTGATTTTTCACCCACATAGGGCAAAATTAATAGAACAGGACATTTCTCTGGTCCATAAGGTTTTGTGTAATTTAGTCTTTTCAATTCAGTTTTGAATACCTTAACAATCAACGGATTAGGATATCCGTTCTTTATTAGTAATTCTTTTATAACCTTAAGTTCATTCTGAAATACTTCTGGCGAACATATTTTATTTGCTCTATGAAATAGGGTTTTAATCAAACCAATTTTTCTTCTTTTACTACAATATGATTGAAAGTTAAGGTATTGACCAGTAAATGGTTTTCTGAAAATCGACGTTATGAATTTATTATCCTTTCTTTTGATTAAAACATCTAAAAATGATATTTGATCATTTTCTTCATTTTCTTTTGTAAATTTAATAGCACTATGCAAAGAGTTTAACCTCTCAAACAATAAATTACTAACTTTTACACTATCACTGATAACAAAACAATCATCCACGTATCTCATGTACTTACAATTTGAATCGAATTCTGGTAGAACTTTGTATTCAAGATAGCCCATAAATATGTTTGCCAATGTAGGTCCTAATGGGGAACCCATGAGTTGCGTGGTATCCACGTATAAATGCTGTTGCGCAAACAGCTATATAGGACAAACTTCTAGGCATTTAGAAACAAGAATAAAAAAGCACGTACCTAAGTGCGTGAAAGACCATATCAAAAATCAACCGAAGAAAATGAGTAATGCAACCTTAAACGCAACAAAAAGATCATCAATTTCAGAGCACTTAGTAAAAAATCCTAAATGTGGTAATAATTACAGTGAGACAATGTTCAAAGTATAAGAAGTTGCACGAACATTTTTGATTTAATTAAAATAGAAGCTATTTATATTCACTTAAACAAGCCAGAATTATGCAAACAAAGAGAAAATGATTACTCATTATCCTTGTTTAAATTAGAATAATTTTGTTTTGTTTTAAATTGTTACAGTTAATTACGTTTTCCTTGTTGTTTTTAATTTTTTGTTATAGTTTAGGGTTTTTTTTTGCTATTTGATTGATAATTTCTCATATAATTAAAAAGGCTATATAAGTTTAAAATTTGTTTTACCTTGTTACAATTGTAATCACACTGAAGAAAATTGTTGAAATATATATGTGTTGTTGAAAAAGACTTGTTTTATGTACAAAATTCTCACTTATTAGTTGTGTTTCTTATTAATTTACAATTATTAATTTAGTTGTTTTTGAATTAATAATTGCATAGTTTGTGATCCCTGCAGTTAGCTATTTTAAAGTTTAAAAATATGTAAGTTTGATACAAAAATCTATTTAAACATATTACTAAACATAGATATATTAGTTGTAATTTTGTTTTAAAAATGTAGAAAAAAGCTTTAAACCAATAGTGTTTAACCTAAGTACATAATTTAAATAAACCTAGATTCTTTGTACATAACCTTATTGTATGCTGCTTTATTTTAAAATAACATTTAAACCTAATGGTTTAATACCAATTCAATTAGCACAGTAAGAAACTTGTAAAATTAAATACTAGTATTTAATTATCGATTTCAATTTAAATTTGTGACAGTATTTATTATACTGAAACTTTATCATGTTGTTAATAAAACTAAACAAAGTTGCTTTGTAGACGTTAATTTTCTACGTAAAAAACGTTTTATATATTTACCGATAGACGTAAATTGAGACGTAAACCAATTAAGAGTGAGTGATAAAATACTTTGCTCTTAGTTTAGTAAAAATTGAAAAAAAAAATTCAATCAAGTTGTTTTAAGTCTTTAACAAGACTTTGCATATAACAAGTGCAAACTGAAATAAATATTTACATTGTAGTGTACAAGAACTAACAAGTCTAAAATTATCAAAAAAAAATTAACTGCGTGATACTGAATAACGTAACATGTCGGAAATTCTCAACCAACAAAAAAACAAATTACGACTTCACCCGACCTTATTTTTTGGAGAAAAATAACTATTTTAATAATAATCAGTACGTAACAAGCACAATCAATTTCATATAAAAAAAATTTACTTCACTTGAACTTTGAAGAACATTAATAACCTTTAACTTCTAAGGCAAACAACAAAATATAGTACTTTAAAGTGCTAAACCGGACTACAAAAATTGCAATTTATATCGATTATTGTCACCTTAAGAACTTATATAAATTTTATGTCATCTGTTTATTTTAGAGACTAAAATATGATATTAAAATAAAAAAGTATCCAAACTTTAAAATGTTAAAAAAATTTCCAAAAATTATTTTATTAAACGTTTCTAAGTTTAGCTTAGCCTAATTTCAATAAAACTTAAGTTAGTAAAACACAATGTTTTACTCAACGACTTTACAAACCATACAATTAAAAATAAATCTTTTTTTGATGGTTTTTAACTAATGTGTCGATTCCTGTTAATATTGTTAAAAATATTTTTCTGGTTTTAATGAAAATATAAGTATTAACTCATAGTTAAGTATAAGCGATATAAAAACAAACTGTTATTTTTTATTTAGAACTACAAATTGAATGATTGACCTTTATAGCTTTTTCCTTAAAATTTGCAGTAAGACAATTGTAAAAGAATAACTTAATAATATTTGATTTAAGGCTAAAATTTCTTTTTTTTTAAACTATAATAAATAGAAGTGTTAATATTATTTTTAAGAATATGTCCAAACATTTTTCTTTTTCTTGATTAATAAAAGATTATTAAGAGTTTAAAAAAAAAAATTAGTCCTAAACGTTTTCAAAAGTTTAATTTGTAGAAAAAATTTCAAAGTTTAAAAAAGCATCTATTAACATACCTACAACAATATATTATTACAAATACGTTTACATTTTGGTTAGTACTTGCGATAAAGATTCAAGTAAACTTGAATTTTAGCTTAGTAATTTTACTTTTTTATACAAGTAAAATTATTTACAGTTTTTTAGTAAACTATCTATAAATATAGCAATGTTTTAAATATATTTTTTTTATGTAAATACTGTATAACCTTACTAAATTTAATTAAAGTTTGATTAAAAATAAACTTACACAAGTATTCAATTTAGCTTAATGTTGAAACAAGTTAATAATTGAAATCATTTGTGAAGTTAAACAAACTTCTAAGTTTATAATATTTATAAGCTCTTTACTGATATTAAAACTAAAGTTTATATATATATATATATATAACTTTTTCTTATTAAGATTAAAACTATTTCGTTAGTTTAAAACCATGGCTTAATAATTACAAGGTTTAAAATACAATCAATTATAAACATTCTAGTAATTGCTACTACTTTCCAATACAAAAAACAGCATTTAACTGAGTTTGTGACGTAATACCGAAAAGTTGCACATAAGCAAAATAAAATTCACACAAATCATCTAAAAAGTTACTTAACCATTGGATCTAAGAACTATCTCGTTGAATGTTGTTTTTTGAAGTCCAATACTGGACTATTCTTTCTATAATTAAAGTAAAAAGTCTACATTTGAACAAAATTAATATAAATTTTTCGGAAATATTATTTGATTGTGCCTATTCGATTGGTTTAAGATAAATAAAAATTAAGTATGTATTAACAAAAATTACTTAAAATTTAAAAACTTAAAGTAAGATATTTTAAACGCTGTTAAAGCATAATATACATAGTTTACTCTTGTAAATACATAATATACTTTTCTAAATTTTACATTTGTATTGTAACTGTTTCACTTTTTACGACTGGTGAAAGTCTAATCAATTCAAACACACTTGATTAATTTTCATTAAATAGTAACCATTAAATTTAAGGTTTTTATAGAACAAGCTTTTATATAAAGGGTAATCAGTTATTGGCTAGCATATATGAGCTTATATCGGTTTTATATAACAAATCTAAGAAACAAAAAAAAAACTTTCTACTTCTAAAATTGAAATTAAAGTATTAAGTATAGGAAAATACAAACTTTGCGCTTTCTGAGAACTGTTTGTGTATTTTTGTTTTGTTAATAAAGTTAGTTTACGGAAAATATCCTGTTTATTTTTTATTAAATAATTTACTTAAACCACACTTGTATAGCTTTATATAAAACAGAAAAGTTTAAGAATTTTAATTTTAAGACAAATAAAATCAAAAATTATACTTAAAAGTGTTAGATTAACTGATAAAAATATCGTAAAACAAGTAATACTATTTAAATACAAACACTTAAGTGTATATATTTTTTAACTTTTACTAAACATTTAGAATTGTTTTGATTTGAAAGTTATATTAAGAAAATTAAAATTAGTTACGTTTAATGAAACTATATATTTAAGTTTTGCAAAAAAAGAGTCAAGCGATAAACAACCATATTAATAAATCAAGTGTACTAAATTTTCTGAAACATATCATTAAGTATGTGGCAAAGTGATTTAATTTGATTTTTCAAAATGCTAAAAGGTTTTACACAAACTTCCAGTATTATTAAAGAAAAAATCTGTGAAAGTCTACAAAGTTTTTGCATGGTTTTGTATGCCGAACACAAGCCGAAAATGAGAAAAAAATCAGCGTTAAGTTTCAAAAATGACGTAACGTGTAGATGGCACTACTCAGGTGAAATTAAACTCATACAAATTTGAACATGTTGTTTGGTTTCTTATTAATACACAGAATTTTTTTAGTTCAATGGGAATTATCTAAATCTATAGTAAGGCTATCTATAATACAACAGTAGTTATTAACAATACACAACTAAAAAACAAATTTGTATATAGTAAACATCAAAACTTATATTAAAGGAAATTCTTAGGTTTGTTAACAAAAAAAATGTTTTAACTTTGCTCAAAAAAATCATAGCTAATTTAGAATGATAAAATTAATATTTTACTAATAAAAAGTAGTTGTTTTTAATTATGACAACAGTTATAGTAATATTACAAGAAATGTAGTTTAAGTTTTTTTTTATGTACTAATATAAAAAGTTGAATCTGAACTGTAAGTTGTTTGACTAGCCAGTTAATATTTTTAAATATGAAAAAGAGAACAAAATCAACCGATTTTGTACACATTATTCCAAGTTAAAGTAAAATATTAACATTTTTCTTGACAAAAATTAATTAATAAAGGTTTTAAATGAGATATGATGTGCTCTATTAAGCCGATTTTTTTAAATTTCTATAAATCCGAAAATTTGTTAGAATTTAATTGATTAACAAAATACATAATGTACAATAAAAGTTTAAAAGTTATATTAAATCACTTTGTATAAAAAAATTGACTTGAATTTAAATTTGTTAGGGAGATAGGTTTGAAGTAAGTAGGTCAATGCATAAGATAACTAAAAAAAGACTTTTAGAAGTAGTTGACTTTTGTACAGATGTTTGCAATTTGAAATTCCAGAGTATTGATCACACACTAGTGCTTCAGACTGTTTTGTTCTATTCAAAATCGATTTAATTTTAAGTTGAATTATATTTGGGTTTAATATGTATTTGTTTTTAAATTTCTTAACAAGAAGAAATAATCTACTATCATCAGACGTTTTATATAATTTACAAGTGATCAAAATATGACAAAATAGTTATGAGTAATATAGTTAAAGCACTGAAAACTGTTTGTAATCAAGTTAAGTATGATAATGTTTGAAATTTGTAATAAACTTTCAAAAATAAACTTTTAGAGCTTTAACTTGTAAGTCCATTTCAGTTTGATTTACTTCATTTTTTTAAATAAAACAACTTAATCAAACAAATGCATGGCTTTTTTACACACTTATTTTAAGAACTAAATTTCGATTAAATTTGTTCTTTTTTTTTTTTTTGTTTCTTTGTCAAAAATGTTACATTGTAGCTAATTTTTGAATTACTTTTTAGAAATAGAAAATACAAATTAACTTGAATATTTTAAATTTAGCTCTAAAAGTTTAACTATGATTTTTTCCTAATAAATTTGTTGGATGTAGGCTAATTTTAATAAGTAAAAATAAAAACTTTTACAATTAGTAATCTAAAATTTTGAAAAATAGAAATCTTAAATATTTTTACTAAGAGTTCTGTTTATTTGAAACTTTGACTCGATTATATCATTTAGCAAAAGTTTTTGTTATAATTTTGAAAGCTCTAGTTTAATCTGAAAAAAGTTTTTAATAACTTATTTTAGGCCTTTCGCAGAATCTAAAAAAAAATTGCTTTTATTTATTAGATATCACCTATTTACACTTTAATCAACCTTTGAATTTTTTCGTAAAGATTTTACACCTTGGGCGATACTGTACACTTCGGCAAAACTAACTTATATTTTTTTTCTAAACATAGTAAGTTTTAGAGAAAGCTGTGACGTAATAATCAACATCTGTTTGACAAAAACACGAAAAACTCGAATAGCTTTTTATTACTATTATTGTATCATAACTTTTTTAGAAAAGTAAGTGCCATATTATTAAAACTTCAAAATTGAGCATAGAATAAAACAAAAGACTGTGTTAAAAAGTATCAAAAATAATTAATACATCTTACACAAAACAAAAAGAATTAAACAATTTAATAATGGAGCAATATTTATTATTTAGTGCGTTCGATTACATGTTTTGTTAATTTTTGTTAATTATGTAGTTTATTTTCACATACTTTTTACAGTAAAAGTTAAGGCTAAAGATAAAGTTATCACTATTATTAATAATTGTACTAAGACACAGCTTTTTTTTTGTTCAAATTGGGGGGAATGTTTAGTTTATTATTATTGAGGAGAATGTTTAGTTTTTTAAAACCTTTTTCGATAAAATAATTTGAATTTTATTAATTTATAATTTCAAAAGATAAACAACTATAACCGGGCATTATTATATTATTATATATAAAAAAACGCCGGGAAACTAAAATTGTGACGTAACATGCGAATGATCCCGAGTAAAATAGTTTAGAATAATATAAAGTAAGCTTGAATGTTAACTCTTAAAAGGATAATATTTTTGTTTCATTTATTTTGAGTCCAACACTGGACTTAAACTATAATCCATTAAGTCAAATTATTTTGTCGTTTAGTAGCAAAAAATAGTCGATATGTATTTTTTAACAAGCAAAAACAACTTTAAGTAAATTGAGCAATTATAATATAAATACTTTTTAAATCAAAAATTTGAAATTTTTCTTATCAAAATGTTACACTAAAGTTTGTTTCAAAAGATTAATGTAAGCTAGCATGAAATAGTAAAATATATTTAAATTTGTTAAAATTGAAAGTTTTGCTGTTTCAATATGTTTAAATGAGTAAACGAATTGATATGCTATAAATTTAAAGTTAGAAATAACAAAATTCACATTTTATTCTATTTCAAACTTCACTCTTTAATCCTTGTTAAACTTAAAGACATTTATTTTTTCAGTTAATTAATATATTTTTACTCTTATTACAAAAATAAAGTAAAATCATCCTAATGAATAGGTAAAAAAGGTGAGATTAACAAAATATGTACTCTAAAGTTTATTTCAATTGTAAAAAAATTAAACATGTCACTACTCATTTTCTTAAAAATAAAAGTTTTGTAAAAAAAAATCAATATTTCTGATAGAAAATCAATATTTGACCTTATTTAATGAAGTAACATGTGAACTTACATCGAACGCTATAATTATATTTTATGATTTTATTACAATATGTAGTTTGAAAAAGCTGTCAGTGCTAAGACACTACAAACAGTTTCGAAGTTTATTATTAAATAACTTTGTTTCAAAATATATTATCGATGTTTTAATAAATGATACATTTGAAAAAAAATTAATAAATATTGAAATATATAACTAAAGTTTCTTTTGCGAGATATTATAAAGTCACAACAAAGTTTTACTATTTGGTTTAAATACTTTTAATTTGTATTCAATTTATTTTGATTTTATTTGTTGGTTTTATTATGTCAATTTTATAAAGATTACGCGTTTAACCATTACCTTTATACGTAATTTGTTTAGAACAAAAATAAAAATATACACATATGATCTATATTTTTTACAATAATAAAGATTTAAGCATGTTTCTAAAATATTTATAGCAAACCTTACATAATTTTTCCAAAAAATGTATAAAATTCTTAAGTTATATTAAAAAGAAATGTTTTCAAACTAGTTATTTTTTGAAAAGATAATTTACTAAACAGAAAAAATATTTCAACATTATTATTTTTATAATAATTTTATAATATGAATGTAACAAATTATTTTATAAACAAAAAAAAAACTTTGAGATGGATCTCAAATCTGTGTTAGTCATTGTTTAAATCACATTAAATAAGTATAAATCAACTTACTTTTTTTCCCTATTATTTTTCATCATATACATTTATTGTAAAAACAAGTACATTTTTTTTTCTGAAATGTGCTGCTACAAAAAAACTTTAAGTTCTTATGATGATTATTTAAAGAATAAGCTTTATCTTATCAAAATTAAAAATAGCGTTCAACTCAGGCAGTGACGTAACAAGGCAATAATTCGCACTAAACGATAAAATTCAACACAAACTTCGTTACCTATGTTAGAATAAGTTTCTAGCTTGTTCTATTAAATTAAAATTATTTCAAGTCTTAAACAGGACTTTGCATATAACAAACGTCAACTAAAATAAATATTTATACTGTGCTGCACAAAAACTAAAATGAAGCATAAAATTATAAAAAAAAAAAACAGCGTTGTATTGAAAGACGTAAACAGTCGGAAATTCACAACCAACAAAACAAATTAAACAAAAATATTGATTTAATTTTTAAGAGAAAATGTTTCCTTGGTTTTAACTTTTGTAAATTCAATACAGGAGTATACATACAGTAAATTTCAATTTATTTAGATCAAATATGTGCTGTAACCAAGTTTGTATGTAAAAAGTTTGTTTCAAAAGATTAATGTAAGCTAGCATGAAATAGTAAAATATATTTAAATTTGTTAAAATTGAAAGTTTTGCTGTTTCAATATGTTTAAATGAGTAAACGAATTGATATGCTATAAATTTAAAGTTAGAAATAACAAAATTCACATTTTATTCTATTTCAAACTTCACTCTTTAATCCTTGTTAAACTTAAAGACATTTATTTTTTCAGTTAATTAATATATTTTTACTCTTATTACAAAAATAAAGTAAAATCATCCTAATGAATAGGTAAAAAAGGTGAGATTAACAAAATATGTACTCTAAAGTTTATTTCAATTGTAAAAAAATTAAACATGTCACTACTCATTTTCTTAAAAATAAAAGTTTTGTAAAAAAAAATCAATATTTCTGATAGAAAATCAATATTTGACCTTATTTAATGAAGTAACATGTGAACTTACATCGAACGCTATAATTATATTTTATGATTTTATTACAATATGTAGTTTGAAAAAGCTGTCAGTGCTAAGACACTACAAACAGTTTCGAAGTTTATTATTAAATAACTTTGTTTCAAAATATATTATCGATGTTTTAATAAATGATACATTTGAAAAAAAATTAATAAATATTGAAATATATAACTAAAGTTTCTTTTGCGAGATATTATAAAGTCACAACAAAGTTTTACTATTTGGTTTAAATACTTTTAATTTGTATTCAATTTATTTTGATTTTATTTGTTGGTTTTATTATGTCAATTTTATAAAGATTACGCGTTTAACCATTACCTTTATACGTAATTTGTTTAGAACAAAAATAAAAATATACACATATGATCTATATTTTTTACAATAATAAAGATTTAAGCATGTTTCTAAAATATTTATAGCAAACCTTACATAATTTTTCCAAAAAATGTATAAAATTCTTAAGTTATATTAAAAAGAAATGTTTTCAAACTAGTTATTTTTTGAAAAGATAATTTACTAAACAGAAAAAATATTTCAACATTATTATTTTTATAATAATTTTATAATATGAATGTAACAAATTATTTTATAAACAAAAAAAAAACTTTGAGATGGATCTCAAATCTGTGTTAGTCATTGTTTAAATCACATTAAATAAGTATAAATCAACTTACTTTTTTTCCCTATTATTTTTCATCATATACATTTATTGTAAAAACAAGTACATTTTTTTTTTCTGAAATGTGCTGCTACAAAAAAACTTTAAGTTCTTATGATGATTATTTAAAGAATAAGCTTTATCTTATCAAAATTAAAAATAGCGTTCAACTCAGGCAGTGACGTAACAAGGCAATAATTCGCACTAAACGATAAAAATTCAACACAAACTTCGTTACCTATGTTAGAATAAGTTTCTAGCTTGTTCTATTAAATTAAAATTATTTCAAGTCTTAAACAGGACTTTGCATATAACAAACGTCAACTAAAATAAATATTTATACTGTGCTGCACAAAAACTAAAATGAAGCATAAAATTATAAAAAAAAAAAACAGCGTTGTATTGAAAGACGTAAACAGTCGGAAATTCACAACCAACAAAACAAATTAAACAAAAATATTGATTTAATTTTTAAGAGAAAATGTTTCCTTGGTTTTAACTTTTGTAAATTCAATACAGGAGTATACATACAGTAAATTTCAATTTATTTAGATCAAATATGTGCTGTAACCAACACTAAAGTTCTGATGAAGTAAAGTTAGTATTCTCATTGTTAATTTCAATATCTAAGTTCATTGTAAATCTTAGAAAGAAAATTAACAGAACTTAAAGTGTTTGTACTAGATAATAGTCTTATTAAAAAAGTAACTTAAAAACAAACAATGTTTTAAAATAAAGTTTTGTCTGCTTTAAAAACAAAGCAAAATAATAAAATATTTAAAGCAAACGGTATAAAATGTTTACATCTATCTTATTGATATGCGTTTAAGCAACATTAACAAATACTTTCAAGACACAAATTTAAACAACTTGATATTTTAATTAATAGTATCAAGTTTTGTTTCTTTTTGTTAATTACTGCTTGGTAAAGCATTTTAGTATTCAAAATGCTATTGAATTAATACTAAAAGCTACAGAATGGTTTGAGAGAGTCTCCATATTTTAGCGCATACATTTCAAGTATGCCGTGAGACGAGCAATAAAAAAGAAAAAAAAGATCATATGAAACTCACACAAATACGAACAAGACTCTTTAGTTTTCTAAGTTATACACCGAGCTTCTATATTTCTGATAAAGTCATTTTTAAGCCTTTCGTAAAACTTTGTATAAGACACCAGTAGTTGGTAGCCAATACATAACTATGAAAATGTTTAAAGCTACCGATAAATGTTTGTGTAAATGTATAAAAAAATCAAATCGTATTTTTAAAGATTGTGGTAGGATTTTTTTAGCATAACTATATGTTGGCAATTGGCTTAAGAAAAATCATAATTTTTTTTAATGATACAATTAATGTTTTATTAGCAGTTATTAAGAATTATATACAATGACAACAACTATATCAATGTTATAATAGTTATATTTTAAGATTCACTTGATTAAAAAAAAAATCATGAAACTTTGAAAGTGACGTAACGAGTCGTTTGTTGTAAAATCAATACTAACATAATGTAAATAATTTTTTTCAAATACAGTAACCTCTCGGATCTTTACGCACTCGTGACGTTACGCACTCTCGTTTAGTTACGCATTTCAGAATTTTATAAAATTCAGAAAATAAAACCTTTCATTTTTTTAATATTGCACAAATTAAGTTTAATGTATATTTTTGAATTAAAATATGTTTTTAAATGCTAACACACCTCTCTATATCTTTAGACTTTAAAAAATTTATGTTCCTTGACTAATTAATAAACATTTAGTTATACCTCAGTATATCAGAAATTTTGTTAACAATAAGAGATTAAATCAAAATTCTGAAATAAACATGACAGTGTTTAATAATAAAAGTATCATAAAATAATAAGAGTTTAAAATACAAAGAAATAATACAGCAGTCTTGCCCTTTATATTAATAAAAACCATATTATAATTGTAAACAAATTCTTAATTATAAATTGAATTTGCTAAGTAGAAAAGAATATAAATGTCACATATAAATAAAGATAGTTTCTACTTATTATTAAAATAGTAAAACTATTTCTACTCGTATTATTATTTTATAGAAATTCAAATTCTCTTTTTTAATATATGTATATTTTTATCTGCTGTTTTCATATTTATAAATTGAGTAAACAAATAGTTAAAAGTGGGAAAGTGCCCAGTCTGCTTTTAACTAGAAGCAATATTAAAAAACAGCCATTATAGTGAGTATATTTAGTACCTCTCGTTTCTTTACGATCTCTCATATCTTTACGCACTTTTTCTGTGGACACAATGTGCGTAGATAAGCGAGAGGTTACTGTATACAAGTATTGTTTATACTAAACAGTTTTTTCAGTCTAGTAGAAAAGTCTTTTTCAGTGTTTAAGAATATAAAACTTTTAAAATTTAAGAAAAATTTACATTTTTAATAAAAATATGAAAATAAAAAAAAAAATTTTTTTAAATATATTTATCCTCGATTTCAGAGTTTTTTTTATAATAAGCTTAATTTATAAACCTTACAACAACTAACATATCATAAATTTTACAAATGGTTTAAAACTTTTCAGAATTTTCTATTGTAAAAAAAAATTAGTTTATAATTAAAAGAAATAGTGCAGTTGTAAATTTATATTTAAAAAATTATTATCTCAAACGTAAAACTTAAATGTTAAAAAAAAAAGAATAAAATTATCTGTCTAGATTAATAAAAAAAAATTCAAAGCCTTTATATAGAAATTAAAAAAAAAAATATAAAAAATTTACTCTAAACACGTGACGCAATATTCGAGACGCTTTAGTTAGAAGAGAAAATTTTCCTCCCTTCAGACTATTTAATACGTAATTTTTATATGTCCTCAAACCGGAATCTACACAAAATTTTAATTTTAACAAGGATACTTTCTTAATGTTTTATTTTGCTTATTTTACTGTTAGCATCAATTTAAAATATGTTTATTAAATATTTTTTTTGGTGAACTGTCGTTTGTAGCAAACATAACTAAGATAAATTTACGTATAACCAGACTTGTTTTATGTTTAAGGTTAAATTTAAAAGATGTAAAACTAAATGCGTTCAGAAAATTTGACAACAAGTTTACTTTTACTTGTTTTATAAATGCATTTTTTTAAAGAACGAGTTTATTTTAGAGGAAAATTTCTGATTACAGCAATATAACTAGACTAAATTTGATTATAAATTTGAACAAAAAGTTTTTTTTTTGTAATAAAGAACTATTTTTTAAGTTTAAAACTATAAGTGTTCATTAAACTAGAAAAAAAAAGTTATACTTGAAATACAAACTTTAATAGTTTTAAAAGTGTACTCTTTTAACGAATAAGTTTTTTTTTTTTTAAATAAGATATTTTAAAAGGCACTTTATGCAAAAGGTTATATTAGTATTACTTAAACTCGCTATAAAAATAAACCTAATAACTATTCAAACCATTTTTTTACAAATTACTGATTTTCGCATATTTATTGAACTAAAATTTTGTTTTGTTTCTCTAAAGTGAAGATTTTTTTGAGCCTAACAAATATTGTTACTACTTTAAATTTATTAAGCTGTGTAAACACGTTTATTTAAACATATATTAGCTTAAACAATTTTAATCTTAACAAGACTGTTTTTATATTGATTTAAATAGGTTTATGTATATTCATAGCAATTTTAGTTCTATATGGTTTAATTGTTGGCTATTACGATACCCATGTTAATAATCAGATAAATAAATTTTTAAATAATAACTTTTTAACATATAAAATTTGAAAATAAAGAAATTTCAAAACTAAGACTGAGGTGACTACTTAAGTAACCAAAATCAACTTTAATGTCACATTTGTTTTCAGATTTCTTAAAAAAAAAAATTTTAAACATTAATTATTCTTTCAAGTTTCAAAGGTAAATGATTGTAGAGTTCATTGAAATTTACAATATCTTTACAATAAATATGAAATGTTACTGTTTAAATAGAAGAATTTTTTTTAAGCTTTCTTAAGAAAATTATTTAATAAAAATGTAAAATACTCAAACATAACTAGTAAAAATACTGTATTACAAAAGAAAAAGTTTACAGCTAGTGTTATTTTAATACGAAAAAGATAAACTTTTTTTGTTACTTTAAGGTTTTTTTCCGTTATTCTATGTAAGCTTTCTTAAAACTATCTTTTATCCAGTAGAAACCAGAAAAGTTATTATGAAATATCAAACTAAACACAAAAAGTAAAACAAAATCATAAACCATTTCACTTGAAGTGACATTAACTGCATGAACAAGAATAGTGACGTAACATGATAATTAATCTTGTTTAAATATTATTTATTTTAATAAATCTCGAAGAAAATTATTAATGACTTAATTTTTAACGCAAACAACAGTGTATGGTATTTTTAAGTCTAAAACCGGACTATTCAAAATTAATAACTTTTATCGAACTTTTTATACCTATAAAACTTTTTATGTGAGCTTCATTGTTTATTTTAAATTGTAAAGTATAAAGTTGTACAATAAGTATTTAAAACTTAAAGTTTTCAAAATCTGTTTAAGAAATTGAAACTAAAAGCTATAATTTTGGCTTAAATTTACTGCCAAAATACTTATGCTAGTAAAGTACTATGTTTAAGTATTATTACCTAACTGCCTTACAAACCATGCAGTTCGAACTTTATTTGATGAAAAAACTTAAAAGTTAGTATTTAAGTACTTCGAATTTTTTAAGCTACACAAGTGAACTATATAAAGTTCAATACAAAACAAAATTTTTAAGCAAATCGCTTTTTCAATATTCTAATAGTCAAATAGATAAATTTATCGTGGAAATATACTTAAGTACGTTTAAACTAACTAGTTAATTAAAACTTAATATTTATTTAGGTTTATGATTATTTATATACTGAAGATCATAAAACGTTATTGTTTTAAGCTAGAAAAAAACAAAACTCTTATTTTCTTAAAGGAAAGAAAAGTTAAGGTGTCGAGCTGATAAAAATAATAATTGTTGCAAAAATATTGAAATATCTTCCATTTTTTTGTTATTTTTTATACATAATATTATATAAATCGTTTAAAAACTAGATATTTAAACTTTTTTAAATAACAAAAAAAGTTAAAAGTCCAATAATGGGCTTAAAATTGCCGATTTCGGTTTTGCGTAGAAATTTATATTTACAATTTAAGATTCATAATTCTAGTGAATTAAATCCTTTTTATTCTTGATGCTTCTCCATCTTACGTCACTATTGATTTTTAATGCAGTCTTTCTCTACAGAAAGTAAGTTGGATTTCGCGTATTTTTGTGCTTTAACTATATTTTAGAACAAGAAAGTTTAAAAACTTATTATTCTAAAAACTTTAGGATTCAAAAAATTAGCTTCTTTTTGTCAAACAGAAAAATCAATTAAGTATTGTACTTATGTTTTATAATATTTAAAAAAATGTATACTACTCATTCAACTATTTTAGCAATCAAGAAAAACATGTTTATTAGTTTGTACTTGATTTTAAAACGTTTTAAAAGTTTTCTAAATAATTTTCAATTCAAAACTTACAAATTTATTTAATTTAATAAACATGTGTAATAAACATCATTTTCAACCTTTGAAATGTCAAACAATAATTCATTTGAAAGTTATATTTAAACATTTTATATAAATAAGATTACACTTTAGCAAACTATTTTAAAATGTTTTTTAAACTAGTTATCAAACAGTTATATCAAAAAATCAAATAATTTTGAGTAAAAAAAAACTTAATCTATCAATCAAGGTTTTAATGTTAATTTTATAAAATCGATTGACATTGTATTATTAAAAAAAAAAATGTTAATAAAAAATTAAGTATAGGTATTAGTTTTAAATTTATTAATATGGTTAAATCTAATTAGAACTAAATATGATTGCTTAAAATTGTTTTTACAATAAACTTGAATAAAAAAAAAGTATGCAAGTTGTGAGACAAGCCTAAAGAAAAACGCCAGCGTGAAGTTTTAAAAGTGACGTAACGAGCAGATGGTTTATAACTTGATTGCTTTTATGAAGGAAAAGGTAAGTAAATATTTCGATATGTTTATTAAACAATGAACTCTACCGCGAAATCTATTCCTGCCTGATGAGTCCTAATTAGGACGAAACTATTCGTAGGATTGTCTCGGATGCTGTTGTTGTTGATCGTGCGGTGAAGTTCATTGTTTATTATCGATGGCATAAAATATCTTAAGTTTGTTAATGATGGCCGAAATACATACTGGCTAAATATGTATATTATAAATACAAAAAACGATTAAAAAGATCAAGTTTAGTGTAGACCAACAACATAAAAATGTGTCTTACTATGATTTAGTAATTATGAAAATATTTAAACTTTCTATAAAGTTTTTCGATTATAAATAATTATTTCTTTTGTATTTTAGTTGAGATTCTTATTAAAAAGTTAAGATTTTTTAAATTTGAATACTTTGCGTATTCTAGTTTGTTTTATAAATTGCTAGTTTTGAGCATTAAAATAGATAAACTAATGCAACGCTGGGAAAAATCTAAGAGTCTGAGTTTGTTGTATTTTAAGTTTTATTACTTATTATGGTACTTTAACTAATTTTAAAAAACCAAATTAAATGTTTGTTTTAAACTGAACTACATAAAAAAAGATCTTTTACAAACTAAGTTTTATTTATTGAGTAAGTTTATGGTTTTCAGTGTTTATTTTTGTAACGTTTATTATGATAACTTAAGTTAAAATGGTCTGTAATTATTTAAAATGTAAGATTAAAAAAAAAATTATGTTTGAAAACTTAAAGATCAAAATATTAAAAATACTTTGAGTAAATTTATGTTTTATTTGTCTAATTATGCCTCGCTGTTTTTTACTACACAAGCAAAATTTCACTTAGATGGAATTTAACTGCTTTGAATTAAGATAATGACGCAACAAAAATAAAAAACCTCTTCAAAATCAAGAATATTTCACTCAGATTTGCAAATACATTGCTCACTGTGTTTGAAATTTGATATCAGCAATCATAAAATTTCAGTCAAACCCGGACTTGTGTAGTTTAAGTGTTTGCTATTTTGAAGCTTTGTTTTTTTACTAATTATAATTTCATTAATAAAAGACCACGACCAATACTAATCATGAATCAAACACTGTTTTATGCTTTTTAGCTTTAAAAACACAAATTTCATATCGTTTTAATCGCTGTTATATTTAAATACTAACTAAAAATATTTTTTCTAACTTTTTATGGTAATTTAAAATTTTTACCTTAATACTTCTTCATTATTGTCCTTTGCACAATATGCAATTATACTTTACGAAATTGCAAATATTTTATTTGCAATATGTTGAAAAACTCACTATGTAAATTTTATACAAATATAGTTTCGGTTTTATTTTAAGCTTCTTTAAAAATAACGTTAAAACAAAGATAAATTTCTAAAATAAATAAAAAACACATCACTTATAGTGACGTAGAATGTGGTTAATTACGAGCAAGTAAAAATAAAATAGTAAAAACGAAACAGAAAAAAAAAATAGTTTACTAACTTTAAAATTTATTTTTAAGTCCGTAACCGGACTGAATTTATTTTATATTTTAAATATTTTGAATAAATGTTTTGATTAAATGTTTTAATTTATACTTACTATTTGTATTAATAATTAAAAACTTTAACTTATTCAAGGCAACGAGATTATAAAAAACAATCACTGTTCTAAGAGGATTATAAATTAACTAAGGCAAAATTTCACTATATATTAAACTGTTATTTAATGTTTCAAGAGATTTTTTTATTGTGAAACTTCTTAAGCGGATAATTAAACTAATACAAAAAATTAAACTTTGGACACTTTTCATTTACATTTTTTATTTAAAATAAATAGCGGTTTACGATTTAACTTATAAACTTATTCTATGTAATTACTATAGTTTTTGAAGTAAGATAAAATTTCATAACCATAAATCGCAGTAGCTCAAACCTTGTAAAACTAAACTCTACTCAATTTAGTGGGAAAAGTTTACTCGTAAACTTAAATATTTTTTGTTATTAACAATATATAGAGCCATTTATCTTAATTAAACAATATTGCTTAATTTAAATAAGTGTAAAGAGCTATCTTAAATAAAATACCAGGTTTAAAAAGGCAAACAACGACCTTTTCAAATAATAAAATTCACAAAACAATGTTGCTTGCGTAAAAAAAACAACATTGTTATGTTCAGTTTATTATAATATTACATTTGAAAATGTCGTTATTTTTTATATCATTGAAACCTGGTAGTAAATAAAATATTTAACTAAAACAATAAAACATATAAGAACAAATTTAAAAGTCTTTTAAACTATATATCAAGATAATTTCAAAATAATTTGATAAGTATTATTTATGTACAAGCATGATTTTGCTTTTTTATACAAGTAATAACAAATATACTACACTTTTTACTTATCTAAAATTGTTTGTCTATTATCGGTAAAACTACTTACGAGTTGTCTGAAACAGTAGTATTAAAACATATTTATTATTGGTAACAAAATTTACTGACTGTTGCATGTTTAAATCGACTAATCAAATAAAGAACGACTAAGACAACTTACTTTTTTTAATACCAAGAATAAAATATATAGTTTAATAAGCTTTTAAAATCAATTATTTGTCTGCCGTAAACTACCAAAAACATCTTTATCTATTTTGAACTTCTTTTCTGGTTCTAGATTAAAGATAAATAGTTTTCAAAAACTTAACTTTCACATACATTTATTAACTTATACAAATTAGAAATATTTAGGTTTCAATACTACTAATGTTGTTAAAGTTCTATTTGGTTTAAAAATATAGTTATTTTTTATTTAAATAATTGTTTTACGTCAAAATATTTCTTTTTTATTAAAATAACTAACATAAGTTTAAAATTAGATTACTCATGTAGTTTGAAAATTACAAACAATAGCTATTTATCAATCCGAACACTACTTGATCTTAATCCTGCAAAATTTTTGTTATTTGAAATTTTGAGTTATTATTAGCTTATTTCGTGAAAAGACAATAGAACAATTGTGGGAAATCAATGTTTAGTATTTATGCACTTTATAAATTTATATCTACCTAAATTAGCAGATAAAAGTTTTATGTTTAAACATAACCCTAGTATAAATCAGTTTTTATATTGTATATTAATAACTTTAAATTATTGCCTTTGCCAGTGGTCGGTATGGTGTACACTAGTGTACATGTATTTTTTTTTTTTAGGTTGCACGAGACTTCGTGTAGAAACTAAGTTAAAGTTTTTTATAGTATTTTTACATTTAAGACATGTCAACCGTGATATCTAGTTGATCATTTTGTTGTTAATAAAACGACCTTTTTTTACTCTCCTAGTTCTATTCTGTTAAATTATGTAAAAACTCTTCCACCCTTAGCCGCCCAAAGAAATACCAAAATGAGCAAATCTTATAGATTCTTAAAGATCTCGTTATTTAGACGTGACAATACTTTTGTTTAACACAGATAGTAATCGCTTAAGAAAAAAATTATTAAGTTAACTTAACTAAATATTTAAATTTAATATTCTATAAAAAGTACCAAGATTACTGATTGTTAATTGGGGTTGTGGCAATGTATTAAATTGGTGTTGTTAGTATTTTAGCCCTGGTTGATACAAGTAAAATATTGTTGTAAAAGTTAGATCATCGATATTTAAAGTTTATTGAAATGGATAGGGTAAACTGGTAAACTTAAAGTTAACCTTTTAAAATTAACTAGTTGATACCAAATTATTAGTAAAAAAAAAAACGATTAAAAGTGTTTACATATTCTTAAACACTAGCGGCGCTAAAGAATGCAAATTGGGTAGCACAGAATTTAAATTTTGTAATTTAGGGTACCAGGATTCGAAGTAGCGTGCCGACCACTGGTCTTAACAAATGTTCTTAATAATTCTTTTTTCAATATTTAGTCTCACTATATACTTGTACCTGTTTAAATTTAGAATATTTTAGAGGTAGGAAACTTTAAGTTTTTCACTAGATAGTATCTATTCTATTATTGAAATTCTATTAAACCCGTTCAAACTACTAATTATGTTTTGCAAAAGTTTACTCTGAAGTAAGTATACTTAACTTTTAAAAACCTCTCAACACTACTAAAAATTATGTTAAAAATCATCGAAAAGAATTTGCAAGAAAAATTGATAGTGATGTAATTTGTCAAAAGGCTCCTAAAAAATTATGAAACTTTCCTACAATAAAGAGTGGAAAAGTTACATATTAAATATAGTCAAAACAATGATAGTAGTATTTTAAAAGTTCAAAACTGGACTGAATCATAAGAAACTTTAAATTTCTAATAAAAACCTTTCATTAAGTTGTCTTTCCTAATTATAATAAGAATGTAAAAAGCTATATAAGCTTAAAAAACGATTGTTTTCTGAGAAATTTTATTATTACATAATCATAACAAACTTTAAGCTAAATGTATATCAAGATATAAATAGTTTTAAAATTAAAGTCTAAGTTGAACTACTTAAAAAATTTAAGATTTCACAAAATTTAGTTGTATTTTAAGTCTCAAGTTTTTTTTTGCTCGATTTAAAGTAAAGTTGATTCGTGTAATATTTAAATTTATTAAAACTATCATAGTAATAGACAAAACTAAAAACACACAAGTATATTTTGCAATCTTAGTTTACCATATTTTAGTTGCCATCTTTTAATGAAGAAAATCAAAAAAAATTTTACAACGTATAAATGTTTCACATCTGATAAATTGTTGCAAATTTAAATTTGTTTATCAAGCAGAATGAAATTTTGTATGTGACGTAACTTGCTGATTTGCGATAACCATTTTAGAATTTTTGTATAGATTAGAGCAAATATGTTAAGTCGAATACGACATTGAACTTGTTCATTTTATAGATATTTAACAGTCTTAAACAAGACTTAGATATTACTTAATATATAAATTGATGAAACATTTTTGTATGACAGTTTTTAAAACTTATTAAATTTCTGCTATAGCAAGTTAACAGTTTGATTATAATGAGTACAACTACTTAAAACTACAAAAAAAAAAAACATTAAGAAAACATTTTATAGTTTTTTTTAATTTTTTCAATATTGTAAAAATAAAACAATATTTATTAGAAATAAGACTTATAACACATTAAAACAGTAATAAAGAATGTTTAATAGTTGAAAACTTTTGGTTATATTTTATACTTGAATATTATGAACAAATGCAAAGTTTTATCTAAAATTTTTAGGTTTATTGTTTCTTTTTGTATTTTATCATTTACATAAAAATCTAAAAAATTGACGAATTTATCACAAGCAGTATTATATGCTTTATAGCTTTTTTTTAACTAAAAAATTTAAAAAGTTTTAGTAAGTAAGAAAAACATAAAAATAAAAATTTAATTTTTTTATTAAGCTTTTAATATATTCTAAACATAGCTATCACAGACATAACTGGAAGAACATGACCACCAGCGAGACAAATGATCGAGCTGCACTCAAACTTCACTACGCCAACAAGCATCCAACATCCAGCGAAACCTTTGAAGAAGCACAACCAATCACTTTTACTGACTAAACAAGCAACCATACGAACTTAGATTATTTAGAGAGTAAATGGGTTATTATAAATAAATATAAAACATTACTGCCTTTTTATAGATAATAGCAAACTTATATAAACAATAATTTTACAAAAATCAGTTTCCAATAAGATAGTTTCACTAAGAATAATTTTTGTTTCAAAATAGTTTTTAACTGTTTGTTTATTTGATAAAATTTTTACTTTAAAAACAATACATTATAAAAAAATGCTGCTGAAACAAATTAATTTTTTTTTTTGATATTTGTACTATCATCTTACTTAGGTTTTGTTTCAAAATAGTTATCATAATTCATCGATAATACTATTTCTTTAATACAAGATTTTTGTAAGATACCGTTTCTTATTAATATAAGATAATAATAATTAATAATAGATTATAATTAAGCTAAGATAGTTTCATTAACACAAACACAAAACAATAACAATATCGAAAGATATAATCGAAACAATAATCTTAGCTGTTATTGTGACGTAACGTGTTGTCAGTTTAGCGTAACCTTAATAAAACTATGACAAATTTTATCATAATTTTGCTAAAGTTTAACTATTTTATATTATCCATCTTAAAGTCATTTAGGTATTAAACCGAAAAAGTTTGTTTTTAAAATTTTAAAATATGTTTAAAAAATAATTTTTGTTTTTCAAACTATTTTACAATTGTCTTTACCATACAAACGAAGTTATTTGGTCTATAATATTTATTTGACATAATTAATGTTAATAGAGTGAATCTTGAAACTGAACTAATTTTATTCTTGATTTATAAACAAACTATTTGAAACTAAATAAATATATATCTTTGTTAACGTCAATGAACCAATAAACTACAATATGATTAATAATTTTACGATTATTTTTAAATAATTTTTCTAACCTTTTATCTTCGACAGAAAAATTTAATTTTTTAAGTTCAATGTTAAAATTTAATTACTATCCATTATAAACTATAAACTTTAAATTTTATTATTTGTCAAAACTTGAAAAACAAACGCTTAACTTTTTTTTCTTAAGAGCAACAAGCATCAAATTAAGCATTTTAAAATTCAGCTAACTTCCTTGTAGAAAAGCAACATGAAGCGAAAAAGTGACGTAAGATGCGTAATTAGTTTCGAGAAAACAAAATTTACTTCATATAAGTTATATAGAAAAAAAATGTGATTTGAAGTTGTCGGGTAAACCCTAAATCGGTAACTTTTATTCCTTAACTGGGCAATAAATAAATTTGTGTTTAAACTTTTTTTTAAATGTGTGTGACCTTTGAATACTAATTAGTTGTATTCAGTATTTTGGATACTAAACGACACTATACAATTTTTTGATAAAAGTGGCAACTACATTATTTGAAACTTTGTATGATGTTTCGTTGAAACGATAAAAATATATCGACAAAAAAATCTTTTTATTATCTTTTTGCACTTTTTTAAATAGTCAAAAGCATAACTCAAAAATGCCTTATTTTCAAAACCTCATAAAATCTCTAATTTTAAAGCTAAATTTAAAAAAAGCCCATTTTCTTTTTTTTATTTTTACTTTTTTCAAAGTAAAACCAATGATGAATCGAGGTATTTGAGCGGTTTTCGATTTTTACTTTTACTTTTTTCGTCGAAAAACCAACATTGAATTACGGTATGTAAGCTAATTTAAATTTTTACTTTTACTTTTTCCGTCGAAAGACCAACCGTCGAAGTGCGGAAAAAGGCTTTTATTTCAAAAAAACTTTTACTTTTTTCCGACGAAAGTCGACGTTGGAAAAGGCCTATACTTGACTTTTACTTTTTTTCGGTGCGAATAAAAGTCCGAAAAAGGACTATTTAAGACAAAAACCGGTGTTTTAGGGTCCCCACGGGACCCCGAAAACGGGTTTTCGCGCGCCATTCCCGGACAAAACTTTCCCGGGCAATCTTCCGGATCGTCGAATCGCGCTGGACCCAATTATCTTTTTGCACTTTTTTAAATAGTCAAAAGCATAACTCAAAAATGCCTTATTTTCAAAACCTCATAAAATCTCTAATTTTAAAGCTAAATTTAAAAAAGCCCATTTTCTTTTTTTTATTTTTACTTTTTTCAAAGTAAAACCAATGATGAATCGAGGTATTTGAGCGGTTTTCGATTTTTACTTTTACTTTTTTCGTCGAAAAACCAACATTGAATTACGGTATGTAAGCTAATTTAAATTTTTACTTTTACTTTTTCCGTCGAAAGACCAACCGTCGAAGTGCGGAAAAAGGCTTTTATTTCAAAAAAACTTTTACTTTTTTCCGACGAAAGTCGACGTTGGAAAAGGCCTATACTTGACTTTTACTTTTTTTCGGTGCGAATAAAAGTCCGAAAAAGGACTATTTAAGACAAAAACCGGTGTTTTAGGGTCCCCACGGGACCCCGAAAACGGGTTTTCGCGCGCCATTCCCGGACAAAACTTTCCCGGGCAATCTTCCGGATCGTCGAATCGCGCTGGACCCAATTATCTTTTTGCACTTTTTTAAATAGTCAAAAGCATAACTCAAAAATGCCTTATTTTCAAAACCTCATAAAATCTCTAATTTTAAAGCTAAATTTAAAAAAAGCCCATTTTCGCCCACTGCGGGCTCTGAACTACTCGAAAACGGCCATTTCCGACTTCTTATTTTTACTTTTTTCAAAGTAAAACCAATGATGAATCGAGGTATTTGAGCGGTTTTCGATTTTTACTTTTACTTTTTTCGTCGAAAAACCAACATTGAATTCGAGGTATTTGAGCGGTTTTCGATTTTTACTTTTACTTTTTTCGTCGAAAAACCAACATTGAATTACGGTATGTAAGCTAATTTAAATTTTTACTTTTACTTTTTCCGTCGAAAGACCAACCGTCGAAGTGCGGAAAAAGGCTTTTATTTCAAAAAAACTTTTACTTTTTTCCGACGAAAGTCGACGTTGGAAAAGGCCTATACTTGACTTTTACTTTTTTTCGGTGCGAATAAAAGTCCGAAAAAGGACTATTTAAGACAAAAACCGGTGTTTTAGGGTCCCCACGGGACCCCGAAAACGGGTTTTCGCGCGCCATTCCCGGACAAAACTTTCCCGGGCAATCTTCCGGATCGTCGAATCGCGCTGGACCCAATTATCTTTTTGCACTTTTTTAAATAGTCAAAAGCATAACTCAAAAATGCCTTATTTTCAAAACCTCATAAAATCTCTAATTTTAAAGCTAAATTTAAAAAAAGCCCATTTTCTTTTTTTTATTTTTACTTTTTTCAAAGTAAAACCAATGATGAATCGAGGTATTTGAGCGGTTTTCGATTTTTACTTTTACTTTTTTCGTCGAAAAACCAACATTGAATTACGGTATGTAAGCTAATTTAAATTTTTACTTTTACTTTTTCCGTCGAAAGACCAACCGTCGAAGTGCGGAAAAAGGCTTTTATTTCAAAAAAACTTTTACTTTTTTCCGACGAAAGTCGACGTTGGAAAAGGCCTATACTTGACTTTTACTTTTTTTCGGTGCGAATAAAAGTCCGAAAAAGGACTATTTAAGACAAAAACCGGTGTTTTAGGGTCCCCACGGGACCCCGAAAACGGGTTTTCGCGCGCCATTCCCGGACAAAACTTTCCCGGGCAATCTTCCGGATCGTCGAATCGCGCTGGACCCAATTATCTTTTTGCACTTTTTTAAATAGTCAAAAGCATAACTCAAAAATGCCTTATTTTCAAAACCTCATAAAATCTCTAATTTTAAAGCTAAATTTAAAAAAAGCCCATTTTCGCCCACTGCGGGCTCTGAACTACTCGAAAACGGCCATTTCCGACTTCTTATTTTTACTTTTTTCAAAGTAAAACCAATGATGAATCGAGGTATTTGAGCGGTTTTCGATTTTTACTTTTACTTTTTTCGTCGAAAAACCAACATTGAATTACGGTATGTAAGCTAATTTAAATTTTTACTTTTACTTTTTCCGTCGAAAGACCAACCGTCGAAGTGCGGAAAAAGGCTTTTATTTCAAAAAAACTTTTACTTTTTTCCGACGAAAGTCGACGTTGGAAAAGGCCTATACTTGACTTTTACTTTTTTTCGGTGCGAATAAAAGTCCGAAAAAGGACTATTTAAGACAAAAACCGGTGTTTTAGGGTCCCCACGGGACCCCGAAAACGGGTTTTCGCGCGCCATTCCCGGACAAAACTTTCCCGGGCAATCTTCCGGATCGTCGAATCGCGCTGGACCCAATTATCTTTTTGCACTTTTTTAAATAGTCAAAAGCATAACTCAAAAATGCCTTATTTTCAAACCTCATAAAATCTCTAATTTTAAAGCTAAATTTAAAAAAAGCCCATTTTCTTTTTTTTATTTTTACTTTTTTCAAAGTAAAACCAATGATGAATCGAGGTATTTGAGCGGTTTTCGATTTTTACTTTTACTTTTTTCGTCGAAAAACCAACATTGAATTACGGTATGTAAGCTAATTTAAATTTTTACTTTTACTTTTTCCGTCGAAAGACCAACCGTCGAAGTGCGGAAAAAGGCTTTTATTTCAAAAAAACTTTTACTTTTTTCCGACGAAAGTCGACGTTGGAAAAGGCCTATACTTGACTTTTACTTTTTTTCGGTGCGAATAAAAGTCCGAAAAAGGACTATTTAAGACAAAAACCGGTGTTTTAGGGTCCCCACGGGACCCCGAAAACGGGTTTTCGCGCGCCATTCCCGGACAAAACTTTCCCGGGCAATCTTCCGGATCGTCGAATCGCGCTGGACCCAATTATCTTTTTGCACTTTTTTAAATAGTCAAAAGCATAACTCAAAAATGCCTTATTTTCAAAACCTCATAAAATCTCTAATTTTAAAGCTAAATTTAAAAAAAGCCCATTTTCTTTTTTTTATTTTTACTTTTTTCAAAGTAAAACCAATGATGAATCGAGGTATTTGAGCGGTTTTCGATTTTTACTTTTACTTTTTTCGTCGAAAAACCAACATTGAATTACGGTATGTAAGCTAATTTAAATTTTTACTTTTACTTTTTCCGTCGAAAGACCAACCGTCGAAGTGCGGAAAAAGGCTTTTATTTCAAAAAACTTTTACTTTTTTCCGACGAAAGTCGACGTTGGAAAAGGCCTATACTTGACTTTTACTTTTTTTCGGTGCGAATAAAAGTCCGAAAAAGGACTATTTAAGACAAAAACCGGTGTTTTAGGGTCCCCACGGGACCCCGAAAACGGGTTTTCGCGCGCCATTCCCGGACAAAACTTTCCCGGGCAATCTTCCGGATCGTCGAATCGCGCTGGACCCAATTATCTTTTTGCACTTTTTTAAATAGTCAAAAGCATAACTCAAAAATGCCTTATTTTCAAAACCTCATAAAATCTCTAATTTTAAAGCTAAATTTAAAAAAAGCCCATTTTCTTTTTTTTATTTTTACTTTTTTCAAAGTAAAACCAATGATGAATCGAGGTATTTGAGCGGTTTTCGATTTTTACTTTTACTTTTTTCGTCGAAAAACCAACATTGAATTACGGTATGTAAGCTAATTTAAATTTTTACTTTTACTTTTTCCGTCGAAAGACCAACCGTCGAAGTGCGGAAAAAGGCTTTTATTTCAAAAAAACTTTTACTTTTTTCCGACGAAAGTCGACGTTGGAAAAGGCCTATACTTGACTTTTACTTTTTTTCGGTGCGAATAAAAGTCCGAAAAAGGACTATTTAAGACAAAAACCGGTGTTTTAGGGTCCCCACGGGACCCCGAAAACGGGTTTTCGCGCGCCATTCCCGGACAAAACTTTCCCGGGCAATCTTCCGGATCGTCGAATCGCGCTGGACCCAATTATCTTTTTGCACTTTTTTAAATAGTCAAAAGCATAACTCAAAAATGCCTTATTTTCAAAACCTCATAAAATCTCTAATTTTAAAGCTAAATTTAAAAAAAGCCCATTTTCTTTTTTTTATTTTTACTTTTTTCAAAGTAAAACCAATGATGAATCGAGGTATTTGAGCGGTTTTCGATTTTTACTTTTACTTTTTTCGTCGAAAAACCAACATTGAATTACGGTATGTAAGCTAATTTAAATTTTTACTTTTACTTTTTCCGTCGAAAGACCAACCGTCGAAGTGCGGAAAAAGGCTTTTATTTCAAAAAAACTTTTACTTTTTTCCGACGAAAGTCGACGTTGGAAAAGGCCTATACTTGACTTTTACTTTTTTTCGGTGCGAATAAAAGTCCGAAAAAGGACTATTTAAGACAAAAACCGGTGTTTTAGGGTCCCCACGGGACCCCGAAAACGGGTTTTCGCGCGCCATTCCCGGACAAAACTTTCCCGGGCAATCTTCCGGATCGTCGAATCGCGCTGGACCCAATTATCTTTTTGCACTTTTTTAAATAGTCAAAAGCATAACTCAAAAATGCCTTATTTTCAAAACCTCATAAAATCTCTAATTTTAAAGCTAAATTTAAAAAAAGCCCATTTTCGCCCACTGCGGGCTCTGAACTACTCGAAAACGGCCATTTCCGACTTCTTATTTTTACTTTTTTCAAAGTAAAACCAATGATGAATCGAGGTATTTGAGCGGTTTTCGATTTTTACTTTTACTTTTTTCGTCGAAAAACCAACATTGAATTCGAGGTATTTGAGCGGTTTTCGATTTTTACTTTTTACTTTTACTTTTTTCGTCGAAAAACCAACATTGAATTACGGTATGTAAGCTAATTTAAATTTTTACTTTTACTTTTTCCGTCGAAAGACCAACCGTCGAAGTGCGGAAAAAGGCTTTTATTTCAAAAAAACTTTTACTTTTTCCGACGAAAGTCGACGTTGGAAAAGGCCTATACTTGACTTTTACTTTTTTTCGGTGCGAATAAAAGTCCGAAAAAGGACTATTTAAGACAAAAACCGGTGTTTTAGGGTCCCCACGGGACCCCGAAAACGGGTTTTCGCGCGCCATTCCCGGACAAAACTTTCCCGGGCAATCTTCCGGATCGTCGAATCGCGCTGGACCCAATTATCTTTTTGCACTTTTTTAAATAGTCAAAAGCATAACTCAAAAATGCCTTATTTTCAAAACCTCATAAAATCTCTAATTTTAAAGCTAAATTTAAAAAAAGCCCATTTTCTTTTTTTTATTTTTACTTTTTTCAAAGTAAAACCAATGATGAATCGAGGTATTTGAGCGGTTTTCGATTTTTACTTTTACTTTTTTCGTCGAAAAACCAACATTGAATTACGGTATGTAAGCTAATTTAAATTTTTACTTTTACTTTTTCCGTCGAAAGACCAACCGTCGAAGTGCGGAAAAAGGCTTTTATTTCAAAAAAACTTTTACTTTTTTCCGACGAAAGTCGACGTTGGAAAAGGCCTATACTTGACTTTTACTTTTTTTCGGTGCGAATAAAAGTCCGAAAAAGGACTATTTAAGACAAAAACCGGTGTTTTAGGGTCCCCACGGGACCCCGAAAACGGGTTTTCGCGCGCCATTCCCGGACAAAACTTTCCCGGGCAATCTTCCGGATCGTCGAATCGCGCTGGACCCAATTATCTTTTTGCACTTTTTTAAATAGTCAAAAGCATAACTCAAAAATGCCTTATTTTCAAAACCTCATAAAATCTCTAATTTTAAAGCTAAATTTAAAAAAGCCCATTTTCTTTTTTTATTTTTACTTTTTTCAAAGTAAAACCAATGATGAATCGAGGTATTTGAGCGGTTTCGATTTTTACTTTTACTTTTTTCGTCGAAAAACCAACATTGAATTACGGTATGTAAGCTAATTTAAATTTTTACTTTTACTTTTTCCGTCGAAAGACCAACCGTCGAAGTGCGGAAAAAGGCTTTTATTTCAAAAAAACTTTTACTTTTTTCCGACGAAAGTCGACGTTGGAAAAGGCCTATACTTGACTTTTACTTTTTTTCGGTGCGAATAAAAGTCCGAAAAAGGACTATTTAAGACAAAAACCGGTGTTTTAGGGTCCCCACGGGACCCGAAAACGGGTTTTCGCGCGCCATTCCCGGACAAAACTTTCCCGGGCAATCTTCCGGATCGTCGAATCGCGCTGGACCCAATTATCTTTTTGCACTTTTTTAAATAGTCAAAAGCATAACTCAAAAATGCCTTATTTTCAAAACCTCATAAAATCTCTAATTTTAAAGCTAAATTTAAAAAAAGCCCATTTTCTTTTTTTATTTTTACTTTTTTCAAAGTAAAACCAATGATGAATCGAGGTATTTGAGCGGTTTTCGATTTTTACTTTTACTTTTTTCGTCGAAAAACCAACATTGAATTACGGTATGTAAGCTAATTTAAATTTTTACTTTTACTTTTTCCGTCGAAAGACCAACCGTCGAAGTGCGGAAAAAGGCTTTTATTTCAAAAAAACTTTTACTTTTTTCCGACGAAAGTCGACGTTGGAAAAGGCCTATACTTGACTTTTACTTTTTTTCGGTGCGAATAAAAGTCCGAAAAAGGACTATTTAAGACAAAAACCGGTGTTTTAGGGTCCCCACGGGACCCGAAAACGGGTTTTCGCGCGCCATTCCCGGACAAAACTTTCCCGGGCAATCTTCCGGATCGTCGAATCGCGCTGGACCCAATTATCTTTTTGCACTTTTTTAAATAGTCAAAAGCATAACTCAAAAATGCCTTATTTTCAAAACCTCATAAAATCTCTAATTTTAAAGCTAAATTTAAAAAAAGCCCATTTTCGCCCACTGCGGGCTCTGAACTACTCGAAAACGGCCATTTCCGACTTCTTATTTTTACTTTTTTCAAAGTAAAACCAATGATGAATCGAGGTATTTGAGCGGTTTTCGATTTTTACTTTTACTTTTTTCGTCGAAAAACCAACATTGAAATTCGAGGTATTTGAGCGGTTTTCGATTTTTACTTTTACTTTTTCGTCGAAAAACCAACATTGAATTACGGTATGTAAGCTAATTTAAATTTTTACTTTTACTTTTTCCGTCGAAAGACCAACCGTCGAAGTGCGGAAAAAGGCTTTTATTTCAAAAAAACTTTTACTTTTTTCCGACGAAAGTCGACGTTGGAAAAGGCCTATACTTGACTTTTACTTTTTTTCGGTGCGAATAAAAGTCCGAAAAAGGACTATTTAAGACAAAAACCGGTGTTTTAGGGTCCCCACGGGACCCCGAAAACGGGTTTTCGCGCGCCATTCCCGGACAAAACTTTCCCGGGCAATCTTCCGGATCGTCGAATCGCGCTGGACCCAATTATCTTTTTGCACTTTTTTAAATAGTCAAAAGCATAACTCAAAAATGCCTTATTTTCAAAACCTCATAAAATCTCTAATTTTAAAGCTAAATTTAAAAAAAGCCCATTTTCTTTTTTTTTATTTTTACTTTTTCAAAGTAAAACCAATGATGAATCGAGGTATTTGAGCGGTTTTCGATTTTTACTTTTACTTTTTTCGTCGAAAAACCAACATTGAATTACGGTATGTAAGCTAATTTAAATTTTTACTTTTACTTTTTCCGTCGAAAGACCAACCGTCGAAGTGCGGAAAAAGGCTTTTATTTCAAAAAAACTTTTACTTTTTTCCGACGAAAGTCGACGTTGGAAAAGGCCTATACTTGACTTTTACTTTTTTCGGTGCGAATAAAAGTCCGAAAAAGGACTATTTAAGACAAAAACCGGTGTTTTAGGGTCCCCACGGGACCCCGAAAACGGGTTTTCGCGCGCCATTCCCGGACAAAACTTTCCCGGGCAATCTTCCGGATCGTCGAATCGCGCTGGACCCAATTATCTTTTTGCACTTTTTTAAATAGTCAAAAGCATAACTCAAAAATGCCTTATTTTCAAAACCTCATAAAATCTCTAATTTTAAAGCTAAATTTAAAAAAAGCCCATTTTCGCCCACTGCGGGCTCTGAACTACTCGAAAACGGCCATTTCCGACTTCTTATTTTTACTTTTTTCAAAGTAAAACCAATGATGAATCGAGGTATTTGAGCGGTTTTCGATTTTTACTTTTACTTTTTTCGTCGAAAAACCAACATTGAATTACGGTATGTAAGCTAATTTAAATTTTTACTTTTTACTTTTTCCGTCGAAAGACCAACCGTCGAAGTGCGGAAAAAGGCTTTTATTTCAAAAAAACTTTTACTTTTTTCCGACGAAAGTCGACGTTGGAAAAGGCCTATACTTGACTTTTACTTTTTTTCGGTGCGAATAAAAGTCCGAAAAAGGACTATTTAAGACAAAAACCGGTGTTTTAGGGTCCCCACGGGACCCCGAAAACGGGTTTTCGCGCGCCATTCCCGGACAAAACTTTCCCGGGCAATCTTCCGGATCGTCGAATCGCGCTGGACCCAATTATCTTTTTGCACTTTTTTAAATAGTCAAAAGCATAACTCAAAAATGCCTTATTTTCAAAACCTCATAAAATCTCTAATTTTAAAGCTAAATTTAAAAAAAGCCCATTTTCGCCCACTGCGGGCTCTGAACTACTCGAAAACGGCCATTTCCGACTTCTTATTTTTACTTTTTTCAAAGTAAAACCAATGATGAATCGAGGTATTTGAGCGGTTTTCGATTTTTACTTTTACTTTTTTCGTCGAAAAACCAACATTGAATTACGGTATGTAAGCTAATTTAAATTTTTACTTTTACTTTTTCCGTCGAAAGACCAACCGTCGAAGTGCGGAAAAAGGCTTTTATTTCAAAAAAACTTTTACTTTTTTCCGACGAAAGTCGACGTTGGAAAAGGCCTATACTTGACTTTTACTTTTTTTCGGTGCGAATAAAAGTCCCGAAAAAGGACTATTTAAGACAAAAACCGGTGTTTTAGGGTCCCCACGGGACCCCGAAAACGGGTTTTCGCGCGCCATTCCCGGACAAAACTTTCCCGGGCAATCTTCCGGATCGTCGAATCGCGCTGGACCCAATTATCTTTTTGCACTTTTTTAAATAGTCAAAAGCATAACTCAAAAATGCCTTATTTTCAAAACCTCATAAAATCTCTAATTTTAAAGCTAAATTTAAAAAAAGCCCATTTTCTTTTTTTTATTTTTACTTTTTTCAAAGTAAAACCAATGATGAATCGAGGTATTTGAGCGGTTTTCGATTTTTACTTTTACTTTTTTCGTCGAAAAACCAACATTGAATTACGGTATGTAAGCTAATTTAAATTTTTACTTTTACTTTTTCCGTCGAAAGACCAACCGTCGAAGTGCGGAAAAAGGCTTTTATTTCAAAAAAACTTTTACTTTTTTCCGACGAAAGTCGACGTTGGAAAAGGGCCTATACTTGACTTTTACTTTTTTTCGGTGCGAATAAAAGTCCGAAAAAGGACTATTTAAGACAAAAACCGGTGTTTTAGGGTCCCCACGGGACCCCGAAAACGGGTTTTCGCGCGCCATTCCCGGACAAAACTTTCCCGGGCAATCTTCCGGATCGTCGAATCGCGCTGGACCCAATTATCTTTTTGCACTTTTTTAAATAGTCAAAAGCATAACTCAAAAATGCCTTATTTTCAAAACCTCATAAAATCTCTAATTTTAAAGCTAAATTTAAAAAAAGCCCATTTTCTTTCTTTTTTTATTTTTACTTTTTTCAAAGTAAAACCAATGATGAATCGAGGTATTTGAGCGGTTTTCGATTTTTACTTTTACTTTTTTCGTCGAAAAACCAACATTGAATTACGGTATGTAAGCTAATTTAAATTTTTACTTTTACTTTTTCCGTCGAAAGACCAACCGTCGAAGTGCGGAAAAAGGCTTTTATTTCAAAAAAACTTTTACTTTTTTCCGACGAAAGTCGACGTTGGAAAGGCCTATACTTGACTTTTACTTTTTTTCGGTGCGAATAAAAGTCCGAAAAAGGACTATTTAAGACAAAAACCGGTGTTTTAGGGTCCCCACGGGACCCCGAAAACGGGTTTTCGCGCGCCATTCCCGGACAAAACTTTCCCGGGCAATCTTCCGGATCGTCGAATCGCGCTGGACCCAATTATCTTTTTGCACTTTTTTAAATAGTCAAAAGCATAACTCAAAAATGCCTTATTTTCAAAACCTCATAAAATCTCTAATTTTAAAGCTAAATTTAAAAAAAGCCCATTTTCGCCCACTGCGGGCTCTGAACTACTCGAAAACGGCCATTTCCGACTTCTTATTTTTACTTTTTTCAAAGTAAAACCAATGATGAATCGAGGTATTTGAGCGGTTTTCGATTTTTACTTTTACTTTTTTCGTCGAAAAACCAACATTGAATTCGAGGTATTTGAGCGGTTTTCGATTTTACTTTTACTTTTTTCGTCGAAAAACCAACATTGAATTACGGTATGTAAGCTAATTTAAATTTTTACTTTTACTTTTTCCGTCGAAAGACCAACCGTCGAAGTGCGGAAAAAGGCTTTTATTTCAAAAAAACTTTTACTTTTTTCCGACGAAAGTCGACGTTGGAAAAGGCCTATACTTGACTTTTACTTTTTTTCGGTGCGAATAAAAGTCCGAAAAAGGACTATTTAAGACAAAAACCGGTGTTTTAGGGTCCCCACGGGACCCCGAAAACGGGTTTTCGCGCGCCATTCCCGGACAAAACTTTCCCGGGCAATCTTCCGGATCGTCGAATCGCGCTGGACCCAATTATCTTTTTGCACTTTTTAAATAGTCAAAAGCATAACTCAAAAATGCCTTATTTTCAAAACCTCATAAAATCTCTAATTTTAAAGCTAAATTTAAAAAAAGCCCATTTTCTTTTTTTTATTTTTACTTTTTTCAAAGTAAAACCAATGATGAATCGAGGTATTTGAGCGGTTTTCGATTTTTACTTTTACTTTTTTCGTCGAAAAACCAACATTGAATTACGGTATGTAAGCTAATTTAAATTTTTACTTTTACTTTTTCCGTCGAAAGACCAACCGTCGAAGTGCGGAAAAAGGCTTTTATTTCAAAAAAAACTTTTACTTTTTTCCGACGAAAGTCGACGTTGGAAAAGGCCTATACTTGACTTTTACTTTTTTTCGGTGCGAATAAAAGTCCGAAAAAGGACTATTTAAGACAAAAACCGGTGTTTTAGGGTCCCCACGGGACCCCGAAAACGGGTTTTCGCGCGCCATTCCCGGACAAAACTTTCCCGGGCAATCTTCCGGATCGTCGAATCGCGCTGGACCCAATTATCTTTTTGCACTTTTTTAAATAGTCAAAAGCATAACTCAAAAATGCCTTATTTTCAAAACCTCATAAAATCTCTAATTTTAAAGCTAAATTTAAAAAAAGCCCATTTTCGCCCACTGCGGGCTCTGAACTACTCGAAAACGGCCATTTCCGACTTCTTATTTTTACTTTTTTCAAAGTAAAACCAATGATGAATCGAGGTATTTGAGCGGTTTTCGATTTTTACTTTTACTTTTTTCGTCGAAAAACCAACATTGAATTACGGTATGTAAGCTAATTTAAATTTTTACTTTTACTTTTTCCGTCGAAAGACCAACCGTCGAAGTGCGGAAAAAGGCTTTTATTTCAAAAAAACTTTTACTTTTTTCCGACGAAAGTCGACGTTGGAAAAGGCCTATACTTGACTTTTACTTTTTTTCGGTGCGAATAAAAGTCCGAAAAAGGACTATTTAAGACAAAAACCGGTGTTTTAGGGTCCCCACGGGACCCCGAAAACGGGTTTTCGCGCGCCATTCCCGGACAAAACTTTCCCGGGCAATCTTCCGGATCGTCGAATCGCGCTGGACCCAATTATCTTTTTGCACTTTTTTAAATAGTCAAAAGCATAACTCAAAAATGCCTTATTTTCAAAACCTCATAAAATCTCTAATTTTAAAGCTAAATTTAAAAAAAGCCCATTTTCGCCCACTGCGGGCTCTGAACTACTCGAAAACGGCCATTTCCGACTTCTTATTTTTACTTTTTTCAAAGTAAAACCAATGATGAATCGAGGTATTTGAGCGGTTTTCGATTTTTACTTTTTACTTTTTTCGTCGAAAAACCAACATTGAATTACGGTATGTAAGCTAATTTAAATTTTTACTTTTACTTTTTCCGTCGAAAGACCAACCGTCGAAGTGCGGAAAAAGGCTTTTATTTCAAAAAAACTTTTACTTTTTTCCGACGAAAGTCGACGTTGGAAAAGGCCTATACTTGACTTTTACTTTTTTTCGGTGCGAATAAAAGTCCGAAAAAGGACTATTTAAGACAAAAACCGGTGTTTTAGGGTCCCCACGGGACCCCGAAAACGGGTTTTCGCGCGCCATTCCCGGACAAAACTTTCCCGGGCAATCTTCCGGATCGTCGAATCGCGCTGGACCCAATTATCTTTTTGCACTTTTTTAAATAGTCAAAAGCATAACTCAAAAATGCCTTATTTTCAAAACCTCATAAAATCTCTAATTTTAAAGCTAAATTTAAAAAAAGCCCATTTTCGCCCACTGCGGGCTCTGAACTACTCGAAAACGGCCATTTCCGACTTCTTATTTTTACTTTTTTCAAAGTAAAACCAATGATGAATCGAGGTATTTGAGCGGTTTTCGATTTTTACTTTTACTTTTTTCGTCGAAAAACCAACATTGAATTACGGTATGTAAGCTAATTTAAATTTTTACTTTTACTTTTTCCGTCGAAAGACCAACCGTCGAAGTGCGGAAAAAGGCTTTATTTCAAAAAAACTTTTACTTTTTTCCGACGAAAGTCGACGTTGGAAAAGGCCTATACTTGACTTTTACTTTTTTTCGGTGCGAATAAAAGTCCGAAAAAGGACTATTTAAGACAAAAACCGGTGTTTTAGGGTCCCCACGGGACCCCGAAAACGGGTTTTCGCGCGCCATTCCCGGACAAAACTTTCCCGGGCAATCTTCCGGATCGTCGAATCGCGCTGGACCCAATTATCTTTTTGCACTTTTTTAAATAGTCAAAAGCATAACTCAAAAATGCCTTATTTTCAAAACCTCATAAAATCTCTAATTTTAAAGCTAAATTTAAAAAAAGCCCATTTTCTTTCAGACTTTCTTATTTTTACTTTTTTCAAAGTAAAACCAATGATGAATCGAGGTATTTGAGCGGTTTTCGATTTTTACTTTTACTTTTTTCGTCGAAAAACCAACATTGAATTACGGTATGTAAGCTAATTTAAATTTTTACTTTTACTTTTTCCGTCGAAAGACCAACCGTCGAAGTGCGGAAAAAGGCTTTTATTTCAAAAAAACTTTTACTTTTTTCCGACGAAAGTCGACGTTGGAAAAGGCCTATACTTGACTTTTACTTTTTTTCGGTGCGAATAAAAGTCCGAAAAAGGACTATTTAAGACAAAAACCGGTGTTTTAGGGTCCCCACGGGACCCCGAAAACGGGTTTTCGCGCGCCATTCCCGGACAAAAACTTTCCCGGGCAATCTTCCGGATCGTCGAATCGCGCTGGACCCAATTATCTTTTTGCACTTTTTTAAATAGTCAAAAGCATAACTCAAAAATGCCTTATTTTCAAAACCTCATAAAATCTCTAATTTTAAAGCTAAATTTAAAAAAGCCCATTTTCGCCCACTGCGGGCTCTGAACTACTCGAAAACGGCCATTTCCGACTTCTTATTTTTACTTTTTTCAAAGTAAAACCAATGATGAATCGAGGTATTTGAGCGGTTTTCGATTTTTACTTTTACTTTTTTCG
>NW_028139512.1:0-67365 GCF_965202585.1 Thalia democratica
TATGTGTAAGACAAACAAAGTTTAAATGTGTACACAAACGTTACTTTGCAAAGTTTAAACACTCTATAAGTATTTGTGTTCTGTTTTGTTCCAGCACTCGGCTTCTTCCGACTCATAATACCATTTGTGAATCCAATCCGAACTTCTTCCTCTCAACTTTCCTGGGTAACTTCCGTCCTGCAACCGTCTGCAGAGCGAACAGCGTCCAGTGAACATCTTGTGCCCGTAGACCTGACTCGGATCAAACAGCCTCCAGCTCAAATATTCAGCATAAGCCGTGTCGTTTCGGTCGAGATAGTTCAAGTAAACATATAGCTTTGTGAAGTTTGATGCGTAATCTTCGAGGAAAATAAAACTGTGTCTCGGCAGAACAGCTTCGTAATCTTCTTTTTTCGATCCCCACACAATAGGAACGGATCCGCTCAAAAAAGCGTTTCTGTAAACTTTTTCTGTAATGTAGTCCTTGCAGTGGTAGCTGTTCTCAAACGCCAGGTAAAACTTTGACTTTCCTAAAAATTCTAAGAGTTCTCTGCCATTTTTAGATGGTGCTGGTGGGTTTTCCGGGAAACAAGACCCTCTGAGGTCCATTTTTATTCCGGATTCGACCATTTTTTTCACGATATTCATTCGAGTTTTTGCGCCATTAGAATACTTGCAGTTTGAAGCTATCCAAGAAACTAGTTGGGTTTTTTGGTTAAGCGTTTGCGCTAACCCGAAGTCGGAAGATCCTTTGAACTTGTTTTTCATCATATTGAGAATTTGTTTCATCGTGTAGTATGGCTCGTATATATCTGAATCTCTCCTGAAACAATAATTTTTGCTTAAATCTTTAAAGTTTTATCTTCAAATAAGTACTTTTAATCACTGCTTAAGCTTAAAATGAATCGTAACTAATAGTCAAAATAGAAACTTATCTTTCACTAAGTTGTTCTTTATTAAGCTAAGTATTAAAAAAATAAATATCAAGTGTAAATAAAACTTAAGTTGATATAGTTTTCATAACTAGTACTACTGATGAAAAGACTTATGTAAAATTATTGGTAAAATGTAGAAACTTTGTAGAACTAAACTTTTTAGTATTGAAAGTAATAAGTATTGTTTTAAATAAGAAATAGTAGAATTAAGCTTTAAGCACTTTTTATTTGTTTTTTCGTGAGGTAAACTAGATTTATTAAAAAAAAACTATTTAAAAGAAATACTCAATAACCAACAATAAAACAACCAAATAACCTGTAAGTGTTTGACAGGTTGTAAAAATTCTCCTGTAATTTTATTGTTCTATCGCTTTTGGGACTTTCCCACATATTCATGACGTAAAGTTGATTTTCTTTACTGAAAACAAAAAGCAAATAGCTTTTTAAATAAATTTGTTTATTAAATTTTTTAGCACGTTTAAAAGTAGTGAAAAAATCTAAAACGTTGAAAAATGTTCATGATATGTAACTGATTTTTTCTAAATAAGTACAAGTTATATATTATTTTAGTAATATGCTTAGATAATTTATTAAGCGGTTTTAAAATCAATCTAAAACGTTGCAAAAATGGAATTAGTCAAAATGTCGTAAATTTTAGCCGCGTGTGACGCTGTGGAGTGGAAACAAAAATAATTTTTTAACAAACAGATTACCGTTTTGCAGGAAACTGTGTTTCATTGTCTATGTAATGCTGGTGGAAAACTATTGCATCAAATTCGTCAACTTCCAACTGAAAACAGAAAAAAAAATTAAATAACAGGGAAATTGTAACGTAAAAATCTGGTGGTTAAATACTAAAAAAAAATCAAAAAACTTGAAAGATATTTTTTTTATCAAAAGAATAAAGCGTAATTTTTTTTAGAACAACTTTAAGTTGTAAGCGTTAATAAACATTTTAAAACTTGTTTCTAAATACAAAATACATTAAAAAAATTTCAAGATAGGTTATAATCTTTGAAAAAAAACATCAATCTTAATTTTTTGTTGGAAAACTTTTATTGTTTAAGATAGTACTAGCAACATGAAAAACAAAGTGTAACCAAAGTTTTGTTATCTGTTATCGTGCAACCACCACAAAATTCATCTATTTTGTAATTTATATTTGATTTGGCCCAATATGGTAAGTTCCAATACAATATCGTCTAAAGCGAAAAAAATGTATTTTTTCAATATTATTATGCATGTTTTTATTGTCGTTAGCTATTTTAATTTTCTAAAAACTAAATTAGATAGAAAAATTTAGCCTAGCAGTGTAATATTTTACACTTGAAAATATTTTTTGCTAAAAAGACTATACAATCAAAAAGTAACCTGATAGGAATTTAGCATGCAGTTACAATTATGTATAAATCTATGCAAATAAAGTTGATATTTGTAAGAAATTGCAATTATACATACAAATATCACATATCTAGTATAAAACTTGAAATTAGCAAAAAAATGAAATTTTAAATTTTTGCTAAAGTATCGAACTAAATTTTTAAGACTTATACCCAAAAACTAACCTTGTAACTTTTCAGTTTACGTTGTTTTCTTCTATAATTTCAACTGTTGTTGTTGTTGGAGCAGCCTAGAAAAAAAAAACTATTCCAGAATATTTAGAATAAAACTCACTTAGTATGGTATTATCTTCAGGTATTAGAAGAATAAAGTCAAAAACTGTGGTACACTTGTTAACTTAAAAGGTCATATTGTAGTTCAAAGCATTTTCTTAAGTAAAATGCTGACTCAAAATTTAAAGAACTTAAGTACTAAAAAATATTAAATATAACATACTTTTATTTATAGACTTGTTTAAAGAATAACAAAAAGTAGAGCTTATTTGTGAGAAAATTTATTATAAGCACAGTTTTTTTTTTTAATTTTCTTCATAAAGTAAAATAAAGTTTTAGATCAAATTAACTATAAAAATTAATAAATTTTAATCACCATTCTGACAGGTGTGTTATAATTTTCTATGCTTACAGATGAATGTTTAACTTTTGAAATTGGTAAAAGATTGTTTCTTTCCGAGTTTTGACTACTTTTGTATACAAAAAATAAAACTGTTGCCATATAAACAACAAGCGAGCCAAATAGTAGTAAATGTTTTTTACGGTACATGTTAATTATAACTCCTTTTCTGAAAACTGTATAGGTTTGTTTACAATGCTATAACATATTACATAAATAACAAAAGAATGTTGATTTTTATATAAGTTTTAATTAAGAACTTTACGTCATTTATAATGAAAAGTCTATTATTATGTTTTTATAATGTTACGTTCATAACTTTAAATGTTTTTTTATTCTTTTAGAGGGATTTTAAATTGTTATGCAAGGCATACTCTTTATATTTATAAAACTGATAACAGACTTTTAAAGAATAGTAAATGAGCTATTTTAGTAAATTTTGCTTAGAACAAAAGTCCTGCAACTTAATTTATAAATATCATAAGTTTAAAAAGGATATTAAATGAATTAATAAATAAATATTAACGCCGAGTTGATATATCTTATTAATTCTTTTTTAGTTTATAAACTTTACAGACTTATGATATTTTTTCTAAAAATAGTTTGTAAACTTACATATCAGATTTAAATTTACTGTTAATTGTTATCGTAACTAGTTTTACTTTATAAGTTATAGAAAGAAAACGTATCAAACTTTGTAAGTCTATAAAACTAATGATAAACAAAAAAAAAATTCAAAAACAAACTAATATATACTACAAGTGTTTTGTACTAAGTATTTATACTACGATTAGATTTAAACTTAAAATAAAATCAAAATTAACATATAAAAAAGGTGCAAAAAGTAATCTACTTCTTTATTCCGTCTGACAAATTTTGGCAAAACAACAGATGTATTAAATAAAATACTCAAAAGCTTTTTCATACGCGCTCGTTCAAAATAATGATGCTACTTAACTTTAATGGTTTTAATTTACATAACTTGAGTGTGTAGCGAGCTATAGAGGTGCACTGTTGACTTTGAATAAATGTTCTTTAGTTACAAAAACGTTAGTCCATTGTGATTTGATTAGAAAAATGAAATGCAACAGACCGATTTTGTTTTCTTACTAAAGAAGAGGTATTCAAAGTCAACAGTGCAGTTATGTGAACGAGACCCGGGTTTCTACCAAAAGCTAGTCACCCGGTAACCGAATTGGTGTGAACAACATTTGTGTTAATGTAACCATTTGAAATAAATTTAGCGTTTTATACAAAGACAAATATTATTAAAATTTATGTAGCATATATAAAGCAAGTTACTTATAAGATATGACTATGATTTATATTTGAGTTGTTTATGTGTTTTATTAGCTTTGAGATGCGTAACAACTATAAAATATAAAGTCTTTTGAGGTTAATTTTATTTTGATATATTAAAACATAAACAACAAAATTGTTTTATAAAGTAACTAGATTAACTTTCAAAACAACCGTTTAAACTTCGACGTTTAAATTAGAGTTAACGGCTATTAGCTACAAGTGGCGTAGCGTGGTATTTTGGTCAGGGGATGCGCAAATTATTTTCAAAAAATCCGCTAAATTAAAACTTTTGGGTCGCAAATTTTCCTTGTCAATTTTCTCGGAAATTTAAAAAATTACTAAAAATCGATCTCCTACTTCATTTTGCAAGCAATCTTCTTCAAATTTTTAGAAAATGTTCCTTACATTACAAGAAAAAAATTTACTCGTGAACTTAGATGATTAAAAAAAATTAAAGTTTTGTAAAAAAATAGTCCTTTTTTTTCAAAAAAAAAAACAATTTCTACAAGTTTTTAAATTCACAAGTGTTGTTTTTTGTTATTGTATTAAGATTAAACTGTTAAAGTTTGAAGAAGATTGCTTGAAAAATGTATTAGGAGATAGATTTTAAACCAACTAGCCTTTTTTCGCTGTTTTAGTTTTCCCTTCCCATAGGGAACCTATTATGCAGCCCGACTTTGACTGGTCATATCTCAAAAAATATTTCGAATGTTTTAAAACAACAAAAAACATCTTAAAGCTTAAAAAAAATCTATAAAATAAGATTAACTTCTAAAGAACATGGCTCACCCCCCTATGGCCTTAAACTACAAATAAATAGTCAACTAAGTATAATAATTAATACCTCAAAACATTTTTCTCTGTGCAATTTCTAAAAAATGTTCAACATCTATTTTATATCAGCAAAGAATAATTGTGTTAAATTCAAAATAACTCATACTTTTAGTTTGTTGCAGCTTTTAATATACTATTTTAATCTTATATAACAAAATGTAAAATCTTTAGTATTAAAATTGAAAGTTTTAAATTTTAAAATTTTTTGTAGAAGAAATCTGAAGCGCTAGTTTTTTTTTTTTAACTTCCACATTTTTACCTATATTACAATATAAAACTGTAAAAATAAATTTTAGCAAATGAAGAAAATTTATAATATAAACAAAATTAAAAATAAAAATTTCATACCACTTGAACTGCAGTCTTGAGTAATAGCAATTGTCTGCTATTTTTCAATTCAAGCTTTTGAACTTCAGATAATTTTACTATCTGACATATTTTTAGACTTGCAACATTCCATACAATATCAATTTGCATATTTTTTTAAATAATATACTAAAAATTAATAAAAACAAGTGTTTACTTTTTCTTTAGTATAATAAAACATATCTTATAAAAAAAACAAAAAACAATTAACTTTGAAGATATCAGGACTGCTTTGCCACTCTTTGAGTCAAAATAACTGTCCTGAGGTAGATTTTTATGTCATGTGTCATCATAAGCGTTTTAAATTCTTTTAATGAATGTTTTTTTTTGTTTTTAAACTTATAGAAACTAGGCTTTATGACGAAGCTTTTAAAACCACTAAATCTACCCTGAGTTAAAAAAAAATTAAATCTGTACTTAGTTAGCCTGAGCTTAAAAATACTTAAAACGTTCTGAGTTATCCTGATTTTTACTGAGACATACTAAAGTTTATATAAACTTCAAAAATTCTGAGTTATCCTAAGTGTGTGAAAATATTTTACTAAATGTTTTTGATAAAAAACAAAACGTTTAAAAGATCAATTTTTTAAGGTCAACTTTTCAATGCTTTTAAAAATTTACAAGAAATATAACTTTTCACTTATCTTAAAATCAGTTTTTAAAAGATCTTTAGGGAATAGCATTTTTTAAATACTACAAACAGTTGGTAGAAAGAATTTTTTTTAAATTCCATTTAAAATTTGATTTATAACTAAATAAATTTAAATTTAAAATTAATCTATTATGTCTTTTAGACTAAAAATTTATTGTAAAAATTTTGTTTTACAAGTTGCTATTAATCAATTCATGATGTAACTAAAAATTTTCTAAAATAACTTGTTACAAAAATTGTTTAAATTTTAAACTTTATGGCTGATAGAATAACAAAGTTTGATTTGTTTCTTAACTTAATAAAACTACTTTTAATAAAAATTTTAAGTTTAGATAATTTAAATATAACGTTTTGTATAGTAAAATTAGAACTGTAATCACAGTATGAATTATGTTTGTTTATTATTTATTTTAATTATATTATATTTTTTTCTGTTTTTAGTTATTTTTCTTTTAAATTATGTTGTTAATATTTTTTATTCTTATTGTCAATTTATTTTTATTTTATTATCAGTTGTTTATTGCTATTTTTACTACAAGTTGTTTATTCTTGAATCATTATCACTATAAAACAGGTTTAGCTTTATGGTTTGTTAACAAAATGTTAGCATTTGTTCTTGTAAAAAATCTGTCGTAAGGTTATACTACTACGGTGCACTAACTAGTTGCGTACTGTTTGAGTCTAAATTCTTATGAAGTTAATGAAGTTATAAAATGTTTCCTTATGGAGTTTTTCATCAACATCGGTGCGCATTTTCAATTATGCACCGAATCAATATATTAGGTAATTTCCCTAACTAGTAACTAATTGGTATTCGTAATTTCGTTTAACGGTTCAAATACTAGAAAAACATAGTTGAAAAAAGACTATTTAAGCAGAAAAAATAAACAATAATGGATCAAGACATTGCAATTTTTTTTATTTCTTTTTTTATTTGGGTGGCAGGCATGCGCTAGCGGCCCTCCCCACGCTACGCCCCTGTTAACTACTAATACCTGAATTAACTAGATAGTTAGTTTATATGAACTTATTTTAAATAAATACTTTATTGCAAAAAGTTTGTGCTATGTTTTCAAAATAACCAGCCATAATCTTTAAAATATTGAAACTACAAATGTTAAAAAAAAAGAATTAAAGTAGGTTATTAGTCCTAATTTAAAAACCTTTTAATTTTTTTTTAAACTTTAATAAAAGAAAATTATTGTAAACGTATTTTTTAGTAGTTCTTCGTTTCGAGCTAGTTTGTTTTGTAAAGATTAAAGCTTTATTAATTAATTTTAAATAATCGTGCAAAAAAAATACAACATAAATCAGATGAAATATTTCAAGTTTGTGTAAGTACTAATCTAGTAAGATACAGTGCTTTCTTATTATAAAAACAAAAATTGATAAAAATATATTTCATACTTTATTGCATTTGCTTAACTTTGATATTTTTCCTTTACAACAATTTCATTGAAATACTTAATACTTAGTCAATGAATGAACTAATTGTTTATAAAGTTTTGTTGTACTACTAACAGTATAAGTACTAAAATTATTTAGTATTTAACTTTTTTTTCTAACAATTTTGCTCATGTAAAAACTTAATAAAACAAAGGTAAACATTTTAGTACGAAATCTGTATTTCATTAGCGGTTTTAAGCTCTTACTAAAATAAGTTATCATTTATAAGAGATTTCATTATTTCCGGAGAATTAAATTTTTATTATTCACTTAGTTCCAAAAATTATCTCCTTCAGTTGGCCTTAAAGAAAATTTAATGCTCTTTTGACGAAGAAAAAATACCCTTTATCGAAAATGTTACATAATCAATTTTTTACGAGCGGATTCTGTATCATGTTTCCTACGCGTTAGATTTAAGTGAGTACACAATTTTCATTTGTTCAAATATATGGTCAAATAGAAAGTTTAATGTTGAACACCGATTAGTAGAAATTTGAAAAATTTATATTACATTAGTCTACCAGCTTTTTAATTTAATATCTTCGCCAATGTGAAAACTGGTTTAAAACAACAATAAGTTCCGACACTTATTAATAAAATATATCAATTAAATTAAGTTTGATTTATATAAAATGTTTGTCAGTATAATTGATAAGTAGTTGTTTTATCAACCGTTGATTTAATTTTAATATTTAACTTAGTCCATAGTTCAACTTTTAAAGCAGCGCCTTTCCTCTATTAATGATTAATTAATTAATTTTCAATATTTTTAAATGATTGTTTATCTGGTCAGTCTATTTTAATGTGCTTGAAGCTTTAGGCTTTTATTTTTGCTGTTAGTTAATGCATTTAATTTATTTATAATTGATCGTTTTACATCAAAGCGTATAAAAGTATAAGTTTGTGGTTGAATAAATTTTCTTTTTATGTTCGTATATAATTTTATTTATATTATGTTGAAATATGTTTCATTTTGTTTTAAACAATGTACTTTTTGTGTTATCTTTATTTTTGACTTATTTCGTTATGTGTTTTTCAGTTTAAGTCGCTTAGGTTTTGATGTCTAGGTCCATCATGCGGACAATAAACTTGTAATAACATTAATAAGTCTTCATGAATATCAAAATGGTGCAAAGAAAAGTAGCTGCTCAACTCGTAGTACGTATAATTGAAAAAACTTTATGCTACAATACTACTTATTTTGGTAATTTAAGTTTTTGAATTACTTTTTGAAACATTGTTTTGTTTTTAAACATTATTAGAAATTATAATTTCAAACAGCTTTCGATCAATTAAATCAAACTAAAACATAAAATATATTACTTTTTAGTAAATTGCATTCATTTGAATAAAAATCGCAGTTTGATAATCCGTTCAGCGGTGAAACTTAGTAACTGTCTGAACTTGTAATAAATATTTTTAACTGAATTATAAATTATTAAATTGTGAAACGTACACTAAACATGATAAAATTATTCTAACGCAAAGTAATAAAAAAAATCTTGAATTGAAATAAACTGAAAATAGATACGCATACTTTATTTATGTAAATTAATTTTAAAATATAGTTTTCAACTGAATTTAGAGATTACTATTTTAATTACAGGAAGATTAATAAGCAAACGTATTTGCACCATACTTAGCAAAATCGTTTTTTACTTTGAAAAGATTCACTGCAAAAAAGGTGCAAAGAACTTTTTTTAATGTTAAAAATTTCGAGTTTTAAAGTAAATAAAAGTAAAGTACAACAACCTGCCATCTAGGTACGCACTTTCTAGATAAGAACTGTCGGTATGGTACGCATTTGTTAGACGAAAAAGCGTTATGTCAAAAATGTTTTTTTTCACGTACTAAAACTAAAAAACCAAAAGAAAACTAGTATTTAATTTTGAAGTTATACTAACAGAATTAAAAAAAATTAAAGTTATAAATTTACAAATTTTAAAAAAGATCCAATATTCAAAACAAAAATATTGTAGTTTGTTTATTTATCGAAAATAACGAAAAATAAATTTTAAGCTTGCATACCCGAAGATTTAAAATAAAAATACATTTGAGAATTCATACAAAGTTTAGATAAACGAAAATAAAAACAGTGCAATTAACAATCACATACAACTTAAATCTAAAACAATACTCAGATAAACAAAACAACAATTTGTGCTTTACTATTAAAATTCAAAAATTGCTAAATTATAAGTGAGCAGGAGTAAAATTTTTTAAACTTAAACTAGCTTTTTTGGTTAAACACAACTAAATAAAAGCATTATCTAAGTTTACATAAACCTTTATTTATATATGATTGTTTATAATTTCTATATATGTACTGTGTAGATTTTAAATGTAAAAGGTACAAAATAGACTGAAAAATATTGTTGGATGAATATAAATATTAATATACATACATAAATAAATACTTACATAGGCATAACTATATTGAATAAATACTCAAGATTCTAATATACTTTTCATAACTATGTCTTGTTTATATAATCAACTATTTTAGTTTTTGGAGGGGGGATTAGCTTTAAGATTCATTTGTAAACTTTAGTAGCTTTAACATGACTGTACTAGGCTTAATCTAGGTAATTTAAGACCGAAACTTCTTAAGTAGGTGATGCCGGTGTGGTACTTTTTCTTTTGAGCTGTGTTCAAGATTAGTATCTAGATGGCAGGTTACTGTGTTGTGAACTTAACTACTCTCATTTTACACACGAAAAAACTAGGTTAGCATTTTCAAAAAACTATCTTTATCTATATCTATATTTATCATCGATTAATTATCTCATAGCAAACAAGTAAATAGATATACTATTAGAATAAGCTTCTGCTCTGCAGACTTTCACCAAATTTTTTTTGATTGTATTTAATACGAGCGTACCAGATGTCTTGCCTAAAGGACAATGTAATAAACGTTGCACGGTAGAAGACAATGCTGACATCACTAATCAAAACCAGCAAACAGTTGCTTCATGTGAATGCATCATAAACCGTTTGTAAATTGAAGACTCCAAGTTTTTCGGTTGTGATTGACTGATAAAACCTAATAAGGACGAAACCGGTTTCAGTCTACCGTAGACTTGTGGTCTGATGGTCGAAATAGTATGATCAATACTTTTGTTAAACTTTATTACAAACAAACAGTTTACGTTATATATTTATCGAATTTAAGTTTAAACTTAAAATATTTTAATTCTTATACGGGTTAATTTCAACTGGAAATAATTAAAAGCGTATAATTTATTTCTGTATAACTTTTAATAAAACTTCGTACAAATTTAAGATGGTTATTTTTAAGTTCAAAAACTATCAACCGTGCGAAATTTTAGCTGTGCAAAATAATTTATAAATAAAGTTATTGCAATTCGAATTGTCAGAACTTGATTTGCAGATTACAAATTTATTACATTATTTAGTTATCTATGTTAAATTTTAAATTTATATCTTAAACGTAAATAAGCTGCTATAAAAGACACAGAAAAATGTTTTAAATAGTTTATTAATAACGAACGTTCAAAGAGTCTTCGTACCATAGTAGTTTTAAAATATTAAATCTATTTAAATTCAGTTTCTTTAGCTAAATATTAAAAAAAAACTAAACTTAGAGAGCTTAATATCAATAAAATGAACATTTTTTAAACATTTCCAATAATTTACAGTAGAATTAAAGTACAAAAGAAAAAAGAAAAAATAGTCTCTTTAGAATTTAATGTGGTCTCTTTCATAGACGCTCAGTTAGATCGAACCCTGTAAATAATACAGAAGATTATCTTTTATTTTAGTATAGAAACTTGTATGTAGCAATGGGCTTTAACTCAATTTTAAAAGTCAATAGTTTAGAGTAGGGCTGGGCAACGTAAATAATTGACGGGCCGGATCCAAAAAATTATTTCTCAGCGGGCCGAAGCATTTCGAGTAAGTGATCTACCGGATTCAGCTGGATCATTTTTTAGATCCGCATCCTTATTTAACAATTTTATCTGGATCCGGCTAAATACTAATTTCGGACAAGGTTTCGTATCCGAATAAAACTATTTTTAAAAGATTTAAATCCGGCTGGATGCTAATTGATCGGATGTTTTAAAGTTTTGAATCAACTTTTGATTACCCAGGTTCTCAAGTATAAAATTTTAAGTTAATTTTTATTAAGTAATCTTAGTTGACTTCTGAATAATTTTATTAATGTAAGCTCGAGCCAAGGATTACTAAAATCAGATATTTTCAAATAGTTAAAAACTTTTAATGTTTTAGCTTAAAATCTTAGGCTCGAGTAACTTTTATTAAGTAAATTATTGTTTTTATAACGCTAACTAGTATTATTTCGGTCCAGAGTTAAAATAATTTTTTAATTATAAGTACTCAATAAAAATTAACTTAAAATTTTATACTTGAGAACCTGGGTAATCAATAAGTTGATACAAAACTTTAAAACATCCGATCAATTATTTAGAGTAATGAAGTAAAGTTAAATTTTATATCACTTATTTTTACTGGATACATACACTATTTCCGAGATATTTGCTAGAAATTGAACATCTAACAGTTGATAAACTAGATTTCAATACGTTTAGTTTGTTTCTTTGTTTTTATGAGTATGCAAGTGTTCTTTATCGTAAGATTTTGTAGTCTTATAACAACAAGTCGTTTAGAAATTTTAAAACTTATTTTGGTACTAGATGTGATTTATGTTAACTTGAGAAACTTAATAACTAAATGAAAACACGTAATAATATATATAATAATAAAAAATAAAAAACAGTTTACTATATTATACTTTACGATGTTTAAACTTTAAAAAAATTCTATTTTTTAATTGATTCGATCAACGCTAATAAAAAAACATACTTGTACTAATGGTATGGAAACTAAATTTAGTCAGAATAAACTTCTGAAACAAAATTTATTTTAAAAATTTAAGCTATTGCTTTCTAATTTCCGTTAGAGCTAATGTTAAAATTTAGCTTTAAAACTTCGTCTACATGAAAGGAGCAAAACTGATACTTGAAAATAGTAATTTAAAAACCTCTTTTACGGCAATCTAGAATCTTTTTTTCTTCCACAAAAATGTTTGTGACAAGCAAGAGATCCTCCAATAAAAGTTGCAGGAATTACAAGCAGAAATAAAACACGCATTAATATCACATATTTTCCCCCTGTATAACATTTACAAATTTTTTAGCGCTATTTTTTCTAAAATCTTTTAAAATTGAATTCATAAATTATCAAATATCAAAATAGTTAGCATTTTGCATTATTGATACAATAATTATTTAGTTACAAATATTTGTTCTTCAGACCAGACAACAGTCTTGAACCAAAGAAAAGAAATAATCTGCAGTTATTTTTTACACAAAGCTTGTAATAAACGTAATTCAAACTTTATGACTTATTTTTTGCGCTTACAACAATACCATTTATTTTAATTTTGTTTGAAATCATCATTTAACTTACAACAGACACATTTTTATCTGTTGTGTATGTGTCTGTGAAAACTAACCGTTAGGATTTTCTGTGTTGTTTTGTGTATTGTCGCGTGCCCTGTTTTTGTTTGGTGGTTGAAATTTATGTCTTTTATCGTTAGTTTTCAAATCTTTATCATTTCCATCATCAAGTTCCGTTCGTTTATGTTTTGATATCTTTCTATATGGCTTTTTATCTGGTTTTTTGTTTGTTGCTTCATTTCGTTTATCAATTTTGTCTTTGTTTAGTACGTTATTTGATTTACTGTTTTGTTTATTGCTTAAGTCTCCATTTGATTTGTTTTCATTGTTTTGTTTATTTTTCGGTTCTACATTTGATTTGTTTTCATTGTTTTGTTCATTGTTTGGTTCTCCATTTGATTTGTTTACATTGTTTTGTTTATTATTCGGTTCTACATTTGATTTGTTTTCATTGTTTTGTTTATTGTTTGGTTCTACATTTGATTTGTTTTCATTGTTTTGTTTATTGTTTGGTTCTTCATTTGATTTATTGTTTTTTTCTTCTGAATTTTTATTGGTATTAGTATCTGGTTTCTTTTTTGCAACAATTTTTTCACAGTTAGGAGGAGCAAAACCTTCATCACAATGACAATCCCGATAATTGTCGCATACCTGAAATATTTAAAACCAGTTTTTGTATATGTAAAAAATGAAACAAACGTCTTGAGAAAATAGTTTTCAGTTCGTTTACTCTACAGAAAAAAAAAAAAATTAAAAAAAATTATTTATTAGCAAAAAAGTTTAACTAAAAGTATCTATTTATTTTTATAACATAACTCATACAATCAAAGGGTAGTTTTAAACAAATTTTATACTTTTCTAGAAGATGCTTGAATAACTTGTAAACAATTTATCTTTTAGTTACTATTTTTTGCAAAAACTAGTATAGACTCTTTTTTTCTTCTATACTTACTTTTTTACTTTACTAGAATAAACTAAGTTTATTCTAACGGTATAAGAAGTATTTAAAGTTTAACGAATTCATAATGAAACAAATCAGCAGAAAAGTTCAACTTTCTGCTTTGAAAAACAAACTGACCCCTCTACCACGACATCTATTTTCATTACAATCGCTTTTCTCAATATCAACACATTCGTGTCCTTTACACCACTGAAAATTATACTCGGTAAATTTATGTCTATATATATATATAAGTGAAAAAAAAAATTCATGATAGCTTTTATCAAAGACTGGCGGAAAAATAATTAGTAATGTACTTAGTAAATTTCTTAATAATTTCTTTATAGTATTTCTTTTACACTAGCTTTTATACTAAACTAGCGAAAAATGTAAAATAGTTTATGTGAAAAAAAACAAAAATGAAATTTTTAGAAGCTAATATTTCAAGACAGCTAGTTCTAAATGCGAGAATAAAAACTTACAACCGAAAAGTTAATAGTATATAGTCATAGAATACTTTTGTTTAAAAAAGTAACCATTTTTTTGAACAGACACCTTTGTAAACTAATGAAAGTCATACATTGAATTTAGACTCTACTTGCATATATTTTTTTTTAATAAACAACTAAGACTTTTAACTTTATTGAGTCTATTAAGCTTTTAGGGTTCTCAAAAAATTCAAAAGATAAGAAATATATGTTACAAAAAGTTATTTTTCTATAAATTATATTTTTTAAAACAAGCAAAGTTACCTATTTAATTTGGTTTTTGTTCAAAGTAAAGTATTAAAGTTTCATAAAGTTTATATAAAAAAACAATCAAGTCGATTTTTACAACTAATGTAATGGGTCTAAACTAAACAGGCAATGCTAAATAAAACATTTTTTGTAAAACAAATTTATTAATTTTTTAATTTCTTCATTATATTATTTATGTTAAGTCTATGTATTTTATTTTTCGTCCACTAGAGACGGCAAGGTGAAATTTAAGTAACCTTGTTATATCCACATGAAGTAAAGTCTTTTACCAGTCCAAGAGCAAAACTTTTTTCACCTAGTTCAGTTGCTGTGTACAGGAAAGAGTATTGAATCTGATCTTCCCAATTACAAACAATGTCCAATTGAAGATCATTTGTCCTCACTTTTGGTTTTGTACAGTACAGCTTGCCACACATTTTGTCCCTGTTATCATATTTTTTTAAATTCACGTAGTTTGCAACTGATACGATATAATTTTACTAATTTTAGTTATCAGTAAAACAGAAAAGCGATTTGAGTATACATGTTTGTCACCCGACTTGTAGTTTGCTTTAGTAGAGCTTTTTTTGAATAACATTTAAAAGTGTTATTGGAACATTAGTTAAGCACAAAATAACAACTTTTCCGAGCATGGGACGCTTATTCTACCACAATTACCATTCGAGTCTCCTTCTAGGTTGAAGTCGTAGCAACTGTTTGGAGCTGGGATCGTATCTGAGAAAAAAAAAAATAATGTTTTATTCTTTTTATTTGATTCACCCTTTGCACTTGACAACTGAAATTTGAATTTAATTTACAAAGCAGAAATCAATGATCGAGCTAACATTACAATTTTAAATTAAATAGTTTTTATCTGGTTTTAGATTAGTTTCGTTAAACAGCTTTCTTTATAAAATTGTATATAACTTACTCTTGAAAGCTCTATTACCAACTGTTGAGTAATACAAACGTAATTTCAAACTTTTTACAATGAACAACTAAAACATAAAACTAAAAAAAATTATTAGCACTATCATACTATATTGATCAATACATTTATAAAAATATACTTCAAACCTTCACCCAAATTTTCCCTGCATTGCAACTCACGTGACATGCAAATACCACCGAAGCAGTGGTCAGCACCACTGTTGCATTTCCTTCCGTCCTCAACGTGCAAATCGCGAGGACACTGTAGAAGAATTATAAGAATGTTTGAAGTGTGTTCAAAAACTCATCAAAGTTTACATATACTTTACGATTGCAAAGTAAAAAATATCGTTTAGAATTTTGCAATGGGTAAAAAAAGCGTTATAACCCTTACTGTTTATAGATCTTCAAGTGATAAGTAGGTTAAAGCAAATAAAAATAACTTAAAAGTGTTTTCATCTACGCTTTGAAAACTTTAACTAATAAAAAAAAATCAAACTATATATCAAGTAAACGTAACTTTTAGTACTATTCCAACAATAAAAAGAAGAGGCTGATGATTAATATAGTACTTTAAAATAATTAATAGTTTGTATACTTTTATTATTTAAACTTAATCAATTAACACTGTAACATAACATATATTCTATGAATATTAATATCTACATACATGTGGTGATATTCCATTGCAGTATTCAGCAAAGTCACATTCATTTGATCGGTTGCTTCTGCAAACTTGGCTGCCACCCAACAGTTTGCACTTTTCACAACATTCACCCAAGTCGCATTCTGCATTAGGCACTAGTTTGCACGTTAGTGAGTCGCAGCATTCACTGTATATAAAATAGCATAGTTAGTCAGATATTAAGTTACTTAACAGTTTAAACGTTAGATTGCTTGAAGCTTGGAAAAACTTAAAGCACAACAACTAGTTATGAAAAATATATTTTTTCACTACAAAAGAAAACCTTGCGTGTTAAACGGTCGCAGTATTTTCTGCATCTAAGAATGCCTGTGTGAGGTTTGATTTTTGAAGATCAGAAACAAATGAAGAAAAAAAAAAATAATTTGTTTTCGTTTTTAAAACAAAATTAAATTTAACCTGTCGCAGTCGTCTGTAGTGCCACAATCGCACTCCTCATCTTCTTCAACGATCTTGTTTCCGCACTCGGGATGAGAGTAGTGATCCTTAGCTTGTGGAACGTCTTTTAAGCACATCTTCTCCGCAAGGTTCCATTTCAATGCATTCATGCTGCAATTCGACCACTCAAAAGTATTCCCGTTTCTTAAAAAATAAAACTTCTATAAAGACTGTGTTTAAGTTTCACTCTAGACTTAGATTTTTTAAGGTTTAAATAGGGAAAGGGCAGGGTTGGTTTAACTCTACGTGTGATGGGTTCAAAAACATCGTTTTAATATAATTTTAATTCAAGGAAAACCATCTACGATTTATCAAACTGACATTGTTTCAAAAGGTTAGCGATTGTATGTTTAAAATATTTAGTGTATGTGTTATATGAAAAAAATAAAACTTTTCAACTTCTTACGTGAAAACATGCCTTCTGTTTAATCGATAACTTATTTATAAAAACAAATTATACAGTAATCTTCTTTTATTCTACCAGAATAGGTAGAATAAAGGAAGATTACTGTATAATTTGTTTTTATTTATATTCCAGTGAAGTTACTTTACTAGGATCTTTTTTTAGCAAACAATTAAAACTATATTTTGAACAGTAACTTATTTCTATTTATAAATTTGAAAGCTGTCTAATTAGGTAGACAAAACAAACCTTCTTAGCTTTCATCTGTATTAAAATAACTTCACAAAACACTAATCACTAAACAAATTGATCAATCTGTTATAGTGCCAGTGTTTAAACTGACCCTAGTTTCGCGTTCATGATGCAAGGAACGCCATCGCCGCACTTGCAGTACTTTTCATTGTTGTGGTGAAGTCCTAACAGGTGCCCCAGCTCGTGAGTCAGGGTCACTGCCGACAGAAGATGGTCTGTTTGGTGCTGTCAACGTTGTTTGTTATTTTGCAATTAAACTAATTGTTATGTTGATTGCGGTAGTTGGTATGTATGTTGAATAAATTTTAATCTTGCCATTAAATTAATTGTTATGTTTCTTGAATTAATTTTTGTGTTTAAATTGAATAAATTATTATGTTGCAACTTTATTAGTTAATTTTTGATTACATGTTGATTGCGGTAACAATTATTTTGCAATTGAACTACTTGTGCTAGTTTAATGGTTACCAGTAGACATTAAATTTCTGTACTTCAGTAAACCTTTTTAACACTTACTCACGGCTAAATGTTTATACGTTTAAAGCACAATATACAAGTTTTCTAAACTGAAAAGTTTAACAATTTTAAGTTTTTTTTTGTAATTTGTGAAGCATTATTTTTTTTTTATGTCAGCCTGTTTAGTTAATTTATATTCTTGAAAAGTCTTTACGATACTTTTAAAAATCGATATTTTTTCAAAGACAATGTCTTAGTTTCGAAGCCTTGGAAGAGTATTTTGTTTAAAGAAAGCTTTAACTCAAAAGCTGACACTATTTAATTTGTGATTTTTCATACTTTTAGACGCCATTTGTTAATGCTTTTACCATCTTTATATGTGACAACTTATTTAATTAATGTTTTTTAAACAATGTTCCTGTATGAAAATCACCTTCCCAATTGCAGAACCCGATTTCAGGTAACACACTCCGTGTATATTGGCCATTCCGAGGACAGCATTTTTCATCGAACCGTCGAACATGAGGTAGACGACGTCGGCACGTTTCCATGGCGACCTCCCGTCGGTGGCGTTGTTGGTTCGCCCGGTGCGGTATTCGTTGAACTTTGCCAGTTCCTGTGGTGAAACTTTTTGAGTAATATTGCAATATAACATTTGATGAACCTAGTCATAGATTTCGTTTCATGGTTCAAATGAAATTGATAATTATGTTATGCTTGTTTAAATAAAAACTAAAACTATTAAAGGTAGGGTGCTAGTAAAGACTGCGGTCTTTAAGTTTTTAGCTGGAAAAAAATATTAAAACTTAAGAAAAAAAAACCTTGTCGAAAATTTTAGGCGATTTAAAGAAACTTTCAGTTTTAAATAAAACATCATGAAAACAAAAATTACTGTTTTAACACCTCTAGATACTACTAAAATTATAAACAGTTTATTGAGCAAACGAAAAAAAAACAAAAATTGCTGAAAAATTTTTGATTCAAGGATCTGGGTACACAAAAAGACCTATTGATCATCGAGTTGCACACCAAGCCTTGTCAAAATTATGATAAGCTAAAACATAAAAAAAGGGTTAGCAGTTAAAATTAAACTCTTAAATGAAAAACTTTATGAAATGTGAGACTATTAAACTTTACAACATTAAATATTTTCCTAAACAAATATCTAATGTTGTAAAGTTTAATAGTCTTATTTTTCATTTTAGAATTTAATTTTAACTGTTAATTTTTTTTTTTAATTTTTAGCTCATCATAATTTAAACTAAGTTAAATATGCAACTCGATGACCAAGAGGTCTTTTTGTGTAGTTCATTTTGTGTAAAAATAATCAACTCACAATAGTTGCATTATTTCCGATCGTGTAATTAGGAGAAATGTACAAGTGAGTAAGAACAAGTGACAAATCAACTTTCATAAAAAGTTCATCAGAATAATTGACAATTGTAAACACTTCTTCCTTCAGCGCTGTCATATTCTTGTTAAACTTGTGCCACTATAAACAACGTATTTAATAAACTAACTTAAAAATATTTAAAACTATTTGTTCATCTTTTTTATAAAATAAATTCCTAAGATGTTTTCATATAAAAAGAAATTCATGTTAATAAAAAGTTTTTAAAGTATTTTATTTTCACTACGAATTAAAGCCATAACATTTTACATGTTCGAATTAGTTCACTAAATATTGTCACCAGTAATTTTTCAACATGTGACTGAATGCATTTAGTTAGATATGTTTAAAAATATATATGCGAACTTTTTTGTAATAGTAACATATTTAGTTTACATAAAGAAAAAATCTTAAAACAAACTCAAAAACTCCAGTTTAAACTTTTGGTTTTTAACAATATAAACAGATTTTAGTCTTAAAAAACATTAAAAATTTGTGTGAATAGTTTTATAAAACTTAAATAAACTTATAAGATTAAAATAAGCACTTTTGTTTTGATCTAGTTATACAGCAGAAACTAACAAGACTTTTATTAATAACAATCATGAGTTCAATGAACATTTTCTTCTTGTTTGTTTGTACTTCTGCACTTCTTTTTCCTCTATTATTCCAATCATCAATTGTTTGACCTGATTTTCAAGAACATTTATATATGTTAACAATAGTAAGTATTTTATAAGAACATTAAAGTTTAATGGAATTTATAGTCGTGAGTTATTTCTTTCTCTTATTTTTAAGAAAAGTTACAGTAAGGTTAGTTAGTAATATACTGCAGCAAAAACATATTTAAATAATATTTAACTGTTGTTGCTCATATTTTTTTTTTCATAACTTTATGTGTATGTAAAGTTTTATGATAAAAATTTGAAAACAAAAAAAGATAACATTTTTTTTACCTTTGTGAACATCCTTGTCATTAGATGAAGCATTAAAATAAATTTGCTGAAGATACATTGGGTTGTCTATTGGTTTGAAAAATACATGGTGGTTTCTGTATGGTCGAATCAAAAACAACTCATCATCTATTTCTATTTTGCCGCTTTAAACAAATTCGATTGAATTTTTTATTTAAACACAGTATTTTTTTTTCGCAATCCATCTTATATTACTTAAAAAGCTTTTTAAAACTTAACATAATTTATTTTACAATTACGTTTATTTTGTAGAACCGTTTCATCAAAAGCAACTTATAAACTAGTAATCAAACAAACTAAGTATTAAACACATAACCTACTTTAAACTTTCACATAAAGAAACTCTCACATTTGAGTTATCAAAACCTTCAACTTTTCCACAATAATGACAATGATCCTTCTTTAATTTATGAATTAACGAGTTAAAAGATAATAGTAGTTCAAACAAGAATATCAATTTTTTAAGATCTATAATATTTAATATAACAACCAAAAAATTGTTTTATTTTCTATTTAAATAATAACTGACCTTTTTTAGATAGTTAAAAAAATATTTAAGCAAATTTTCATTAATAATCTTTAAAAGTGATGAAATTGAGGGTTATTTCAAATATCAAGCTTCATAGATTTATACCACTAACATTTGAAAATTTGTCATTTAGAACTTTTTCTTTTTCATATGTTTCGCTTAGAATGGATACTTTAAAATCTCTCGTTATCAGGTGTTTGTTCTTGTTCAAATGTAACTTGATATTTTTAGACGAGTCATTGAACCTAATTTCAAAATATGTGTCTTCTGTTGCTCTCTGTGTTTCCTAAAATATTTATACGTTTAACTTTTTAAAAAGCTTTATTTTTTTTTTTACTTTTGATAAAGACTAAATAAAACATAAGCAACATTTTTTTATTACAGTTCGAACTTAATGTTAAAATTAAACCCTTTTTAATATATTTCATTACATACACAATCAGTAGTTCTCAAAATTTTCACCTGTGTAATGTAGTTAATAGACAATATTATATTACTGTACACACTTAAGTTTTTACTTTGTTGATATATTTTCAAAAACGAGTAATTTATTTTTACATAAGAACTCTTATGACATATTGTAAAAAGGTCTTATATGATGTTGACGTTAAAACTAAATGAAAAATTTTACTGGAAATATTTTATTTTTCTTAATAAAAAGTACTATAATTTTTACGAACAAAAAAATAACTAAAATCATAATGAGATATTTATCGTAATAAGATAAATAATATAAATTTTCAGTTGTGCTGTTTGTTTTTTTCTACTCATTTGTTTAAAAGTATAAAACAATCTTAAATAACTTTCAAAACAGTTTTAGTCAACAATTCATAGCTTTTCATAATATTTTTTAGCTTACACAAATAAGAATACGCTCAAATAAAAAACTTTAAGAAAATATGAGTTTTTCATTAAATTTTACTGAAAAAAAACAAGGTTTAGTGTTTAAAAATCTTCTAATTTAATAAAAAATACTATTTTAACTATGTTTTTAGATATTTTTTATTTGTAACATTTATATATTTATTAGAAGATATATGTTTTTTGGAACGATAAAAAAAACTATATTGTTTATATAAAACTATTTATTAATTTTTAGAGTAAAGTTAATTACCTATTTTGTTGTATCTAGTTGATTTTTTTTTTAATTCTAGAATTTTTTTTTGTTATTTTACTTAACAAATTTTCTAGGTTTCAAAATAAGCAAAATAAGTGTTACTAACTGAACTGTTAAACAGTGAATGTATTCTTCCATCTTTGAATAATCTTACAACATTTACTACATCATAACTTGTTAATTTTTCGAAAAAGTTGTCTAAAAATAAATAATTATAATATAACACCTAAATTTAAGCATTTAAAAAGAAATTACGTTTTTTATAAGCTAAATAAAAAATATATAAAACAAACAATACTTTTTTTTTGTTAATTTGTAAAGTCAAAGCTACAACTAACAATAATTTTGTTTTTCTATGACAAAACGAAAACTCACCATTAAGAGCTAGTGTCCAGCTAAAACTTATTGTTATCAGAAAAAAGCTTATACTAAGCCGAAACATGCTTCTGTAATAATATTAGTTATTAAATTAAGGAAAAACTAAATATAAAATACAAAATTTTATTTTAGTACTTTTCAGGAGTTAAAATTAATTTTTGTACAGTTTAATTAAAACTAACAATATGCTGTACAAGTTAGCAAAAACAAGTTCTTATTTGGGTACAAAATTTAAATTATATAGCTTATGGTTGGTAACTTTAACTGGTGATTTTTAATAATGAAGTGAAAAAATAAAACAGTTTTGCTAAACTGAGTCATAGAATGTAGATTTATATAAACGGGGTAGGTTTGTCTTTAATTAGTTTTCATTAAAATACTTTTTGTTTTCTCTTTATTTGTCAAAATCATTTTAAAAACTATTTATATTTTTACCTTCCATAGTTTACAAGTATTAACTTCATAGCTTCTAAGTAATAAATAGCTATTACGTAAAGTTCTTGAAAGTAAAAAAACAGTACTTTTACACGTATAATTAATGCTATTGAAGTTGTGTAAAAAAATTTTTTCTTTTATTATAATACTCCAGTATAAATATGAAAAAAAATAAATTACAACTTTTTTGTTATAAAAACTTACAAATCTGAATAATATTGAAAATCAAAACATAGGATACAAGTTCTTATTAGATTAGTATTAATAAAAACAATAGGATATTCAGTTAATAATTTTAGATGAAATAATAATATCTGTCGATGAAAATTTTTCTATGAAACCTCTAATAGATTCTACAAAATGTTATAAATGCATTTAACTACTTTTTTATTTGCTATAAAATTAAATTTAGATTTAAGATATAAAATTTTTTGATAAGTAATAAAAATTAATTAAAAAAAAACAATAATGAATATAATAAACACTGTTCTAATTTTACTTTGCAAGGAAATAAATTACTCCGGTAAATAAAACATTTTATTTTTATTTGTAATTTTCATTTCATTTGTAAAAGTTCAAAAATTAAGACAACTTTTCAATGTGTTGTCTATCGTCTTTTAATCTCTATAGTTTGTTTATTTTACACACAGTTAAGAAAATAGATTTAAAAAACTAAAATTTAAGCTATCGATAACATTTTAGATTAGCTTTTTTTATTGTTTATTTTATCTTTAATTTGTGAAACATATAGATAAAAATTACAGCTAAATTTAATCTCGATCTAGTTTTAATCTAATTTAATTTTTTTTTTAATCTCAAGCATAACCTAACGTTAATCTAAAAATTAAGCAACTGTTTTTATTTCTGGTTTGACAGATTTTGTTTTCTAGCCTGGACCTTTTTTGTTTTAACAAAAACTAATGATGTGCGAGCAAAATAGTTTGAGGGCTTTACATTTCGAATATTAAAATTTGAAGGGTTACGTAGCTGTTTGTCACGTGTTTTTCAGTAACCATTATTATCTTTAGGATCTTTGAAAGTAAATAAACTTAGCATAATGAATGATGAATTATTAATGATGAAAAATTTCAACTAGCTTAAAACATGGTTATTAATTATTACTGGCTCTTCAACTCGTGGTCGTATTTACCAAACTCCGTATGTATCAAACAGAATTGTTAGTAGCCTACTCTAAATTCACATAAATGTTTATAATCTATCGTCATTGTCAGTTAACAACTCAAGTGTTACGACTCTAGCAGAACTATTGAAACCAAGAGTCGACCTGTGATCAGTCAAGGAGTTGGCTGTGGTTTATTAGAGAATAGGAAACTTTAAAACTAAGTTCAAACATAAACATTAAACTTGCAGAAATAGAGCTAGTCAAGTATGCGCAACACAAAGTCTTTTACTGAGATTTACTAGTACTGCGCATACTACTTCACTCTTATCAAACATAGGCATTAAACCTCCATCAAAATAAGATCAAGCTACAATGGTAGAACGGTCCTCTTTGCAACTGAACAAGAGTTGTTTATACACTGTATTTAAAAAAAAGTAAAAACATTAATGTATAACTTTTAGTTTTTGTTTTAACTAGATAAGAATTAAACAAGCCTGTGTTTTTTTATTGATTTATATCGTGATTTAAACACTGGTAATACTTCTGTTAATTTTAAGTTGTTTTGGTACTTTAATAATGTGCCTGATTATGAATGACAATTTGCTGAAATAAAGACGGTTTGTTTTTTTATAAGATTATCCATTCATTACTTTATTATATTTATAATTTAATTTCTCACACATCCAACTAGAAACTTTCTGTTGCTAATTTTTTAGATTAAAATTAGTTTACCTTAAGATTAAAACCAAATTAAGATTAAACAGAGACTACATTAAAAAAGATTTAGCGTTAATTTTTTTCTATATTTTTTCATACTATAAACAAAAATTAATTAGAAAAAGGTTTAACAATGTTACAATTGAATGAATAGTTTTAGATTTAAGTTACTAATTTTATTTTTTATAATACAAACCCACTTAAAAGAGTTAAAAATTAATTAAAGACTAAACCTAATGAAATTAGTTTAATTTTTTCAATCTTGTAAAAACATATTAAATAATAATGAAATGTTTTTTATCGAAGTATTTTACATTTTTTAAAATTCAATTCAAACTGTGTTTATTTTAGACAGTAGCAGTAGTTTATTTATTAAAATATAGTGTTATATAGTTGTGCTTCCTTAAATTGAGTTTTACTTTATAAGCGAATTAACACGTAGCATAATGTATTTATCAAAGTTTTCAAATTTTATTTCAAGTTTTATAAAAAACGTTATGTGCTTCACTTAGAATTAATTAAAACTTTTTGTAAAATGTAGATATTTTTAATTACATGTTCATATTTTACAGCATAAAAACTTTAATCCTAAACTTCCATTTAAAATATCATTAAAATTTATAATTTATTTTAAATCATAAAGGTTGTGATTTCTCTTAAACTGAAAACAAATTAAACTGTAAAACACAACTTTCATAACATTAAAACATTATTAAAGATATTTGTTTTGTTTTTATTGTTATTTTAACAAGCATTTTAACAGATATAAAGTGTTTAAAAGCTATAAAATAAACGCAGATAAACCGTCGAAGCTTAAAAACTCACTATATATTATACTAATTTAACACTAACAAAAAATAAAACAAGTATTATAACACTCAATACTATAAAAAAAACAGCTTAACGCGCTTTAATAACTTTTAGTTGTACGACTCAGTTTAGCTTAACTGTTTTTAGTGGGAACGGGTCAAATTTGCACGAAGACAAAATTGCCAAGAGGTTACTAAATTGCACGAGGGAACTAAGTTACACGAGTACAAATTGCATGAGGGCATAAAATTGCACGAAGATAATTCTGCACGAAGACAAATTTGCACGAGGGGAAAAAATTGTCCGAAGACAATTTTGCACCAAGGGTCAATTTTACACGGAGGGCAATTTTTGCACGAGAGTAAAATAAAAAAACATAAAAAATATAGAAAGAAAAAAGAAAAACACATTAAAAGACAAATTAATAAAAGAAAAAGAAAATTACTGACCAAGGGTAAGGCTTAAGTGTTAAAGTGATAGTAAAAATGAACACAATATAAACAACTTATAAAAATTGTTAGAAAAAGACGAAGATAAATAAATGAATAAAAATTAATTAAATAAAAAATAAGCTACCGACCGTGGGTAAGGGTTTGGGGTAACAGTGATAGTAAAAAAAAGTATAAAAAACAATTTTAGGGAAAAAAATTACTTAATAAAAAAAAAGTTACCGACCGAGGGTAAGGGTTAGGGGTAACAGTGATAGTAACAGAAAAATTAATAATGAAACTACAAAAAAAAAACAATTCAACCCTTGCAAAAATGTCTCCGTGCAAAAATTTCCCCTCGTGAAAAGCGTCTTAGTGCAAAAATGACTCTTTGTTCAAAAGTATTTTCGTGTAATTTTGTCCCCCAGTGCAATTTTGTACACTCCTGCAAATTAGACAGTTACCCGTTTTTATTTGTTGAGTTTTTTCTTAACAATATGAAACTATATCCAACCTAAGACTAATAAACATAAATTTTCACTTAAAAATGATAGTGTGATTTTTAATTTACACAAAAAGTATAAAATATTTTAACATTAAAATTTGCTTCATTTGTCGTTTAAACTGCCACAAAAAATTTTTAATAGAACTATAAAGTTTCTAAAATATATAAAACTAGTTTTTATAAACGGCTTAAGTTTTTCTATATCTATACCAAGAACATTTGAACAGTCAGTTTACTTAGAATGTTCGTTATAGCAAAATCATACAGCTTACAATTTAATCATGTTGAAGTATAAAGATGTGCTAACTTTAAAGCAAACTGTTTGCGTATAGTTATCAGTGCAATAAAAAAAAACTTTCTTGAAACAAAATAAACTAACAATTACATAGAATAATTGTTTATTGAACGACAAAAAAGTGCACAAAATATTTTATTCTTGGACCTAGTGCACAAAAAAAATCTTTCGGTCATCGTGACATAGTTAAAAAACTTACTTTTAACAATAGTTGTAATAATAAAAACTTTAAGTATCATCGTTTATGTTAACTACAAAACAAACATTATTGTTTTTCTGTTTTAACTATTTTATATCGTTCCACTACAAAATACTGTATTTAGTAAATTTATTAGTATAAACTACTTTTGTCTGCTATATGTATAACTTTTAAAAATATTCAGTTAAAACAGTTGATGATTGGCACATTAGAGGAAAAAGAAATGCAGAAATGCAAACAAATAAAATGAAAATGTTCATTAAGCTTATGATTGTAATTAATAAAAGTCTTGTTAGTTTCTGTTATATTCATTTATACTGCAAGTGCTTTAAACATAAACTTGAAAATGTTGAGATAACTTATAAAAATTTTTGCACTTGTACAAAAAGACTAAGACAAACCGATTTTTTAAGACTATAAGAAAGTTTATAAGTGAATAGTACAACGTTGAGTTTGTCTTTCGACTGATTGTTCTTGTGTGTATGTTTTCTTTAATCGTACAAAAACGCTCGTAAATAATTCAATGTTAAAAAAACTGAGAAGTAGTTTTTATGGTATGTAGAACTGAATTGTTGTTGTATATACTAAGTTATAGTGTTTACTACTAAAAGTTAAAAATTTATGTAGATTTAAAAAGTTTATAAATTTTTTTAAGTACATATAAATAAACTTAATTTTTTTTAAACAGTAAGAACTGACGTTCATTTCTTGAAGAATCTATACTTAAGTTTTATTTGTTTTTGGTGTTAAAGTTTTGCAAGCGTTTCTGAGAATATTTTGAAGCTATGTTTTGTTTGTTCTAACGTACTCAGTTAAAATACATATACAGTAAACCTTTTTTTGACCCACTTAAAAATTTTAAACAAAATTTTCTACTATACTACTACAATCGTAGAAAATTTGGTAAATTTTGATAAATTTTTGAACATATTAATAATTTTATCACAAACAGTGTCCTCGCGATTTGCAAGTTGAAGACGGAAGGAAATGCAACAGTGGTGCTGATTACTGCTCCGGTGGTATTTGCATGTCAGGTGAGTGGCAATGTAGGGAAAACTTGGGTGAAGGTTTGAAATATTCTTAATATATATATGTGTGTATATATATATATATATATATATATATATATATATATATATATATGATACTTAGTTTGTTTAATGTTTGATATAATATGATAGTACTCAGAAATATATCTTATAATGTTTTATATTTTTCTTATTTGTTTATTGCAAACAATACAACATTAAGATTGCATTGCTCATTGATGTAAGGGCTTGTTGAAATGATTGAATGTTTTATATGTACATAAAAATAAGTTTACTTACATATATTATTTCTAACTTTTAATTAAACCATATAAAGAAACTTTAAAACTGCTTGCTAGGTTTTTTGAGTTTTATACGGTTCAGATAACAAAGTTGATATATAAGGCTGGTAGTTTAGCCTTATATATCAACTTTGTCTTTTAATTTTTTAAAACACAAGGTAAGCTTTAGAAAACAAAAGAACTTTTGTTCATTGATGTTTTACAGATTCGTTTCCAGCACCGAGAAAGTGCTACGACCTCAACCTAGAAGGATATTCTTATGCAAACTGCGGATTATTGAGTGTTTCATGCGCAAAAAGGTTCGTTTGAATATTTAATCAAAAAGATTTAAACTGAGAAAAACTTTTAGTCTAAGAAATCTGACTACAATTTGAGTTACAAACATAGTCACTAAAACATTTACTATATGATCATTCTGAGCTTTTTATTTAACAAAAAGATAACTTGCGGATTGAGAAATGTCAGAAAAGTTCGTTATAATTTCAAAAGCATTCGGATTAAAAGTTTTAAATGATAGTTACTCAATTTTTATTGGCCTGCAAAAGTTAACTGTAAGTTGATGGACAAACATTGTTTAAATAGACCTTATGTTATAAACTATAATGCATAATTTGGAGGTTGAAAAAAATGGCATCCCTGTAAGTTGAACTCTTAAAAAACATCATTAACAACAGGAACAAATTGTGTGGCAAGTTGTTCTGTACGAAGCCAAACGTGAGGACGAATATGCTCCAATACAATAATATGTGCGGTGAAGATGAGCTCTGGTACTCTTCTCTGTACACAAAAAAATCTGAAGAGCATTTAGCTCCTGGATTGGTGAATGACTTTACTTCATGTGGAAAAAATAAGGTTACTTTACTCAAACTACATAATACCATCTCTCAGTAGAAGTCTAGATAAGTTATACTACTCTAATATAATAAAAATTAAAATATTATGAGATAAATATATTTTACTTCATTTTGTTTTTCAACATATTTTGAAATGAAGTTAAAAATTGTATATATAAATTTCAAGTTATTTTTTTTTTACCCGAAAAAAAAAATTCACAAAAAAAATCTGTTTATGTTCAAATTGTTTGTGATTGCTGAAAAGTACATTTTTTTATATCGGCTTGTTTTTTTAGAGAATATTAAAATTTGTTAGATGTTTATCAACAACTTGTTAGAAAAACAAGTTTTTTAAGGTTCAAACGTAATTATTTTTCAAAGAAAAAAGTCTTTGGAAGTAGATTTAAGTTCAGTTTCTGATTCTAAATAATTTGGAAAGTTTATTTGAATGTTAATAGACTTCATACTTATAAGTAACCTATGCATGTGGGTTTTTGTTCGTTTTTTGATACTGTCTTAAGTTTTATATTTTTTAATTTTATTATTTTTATTGATTAAAGTATACTATTTTCTGTTTTTCGTCTGCCTTGTATAAAAATTAAAAAAAAGGAAAAATTTTAATACATAAATATAAACTTAGAAATATTATACTTACTAAAATTCTCGGATTTCCCTGGATAAAAGCTAACATAGAATTTTTTTAATATGTAATATGTATTTATCAACTATAATTTTCAGTGGTGTATAGGACATGAATGCGTTGATGTTGAGAAAAGCGATTGTGGTGAAAATAAATGTCGCGGTAGAGGGGTTAGTTCGATTTTTCAAAACATAAACCTAAATGTTTCACCTTATTTAGTTTCTAAAAACTCTAAGGTCGTCTTAAAATGTTAACATGAGAAAATATTTTAATTGGTTTCTCGTAATTTAAAGGAGTTTGTAAGTTGATATTTTAGAGGCTTTGGAAAAATAAGTTACCAAAAGACGGATTAACTACTATTATTTTTTTAGTAAATCATACATATTTTATAAAATAAAATACTTCATAAAAAACTAAAAATTAGTATTGTTTATTTTTCCTCTTAAAACTAAAAAAACTGTTTAGTTGTTACATATATTCAATTTCTTTTTTAATAATAGATAAATTTTTATTAGTTTTGTTACGTTCTGTACGTTATAGAATTTGGAAGATGTTGAGCGTGGTCTTTATTTTTATTTTTTTTCTAACACATTTAAATTAATCAAAAATAATTCAGGTATGCGACAATTATGGGGATTGTCATTGTCATGAAGGTTTTTCTCCTCCTAACTATGAAAAAGTTGTTGAAAAAAAGAAACCAAATTTTAATCCCAATATAAAGCAAAATAAAAATTCAGACGATAACCCAGAAGATGAAGAAAGTATTGAACCAGGAGAGGAAGAAAATGATAAACCAGAAGAGGTAGAAAGTAATGAACCAGAAGTAGATAATATTATACCTGGAAAGGACGAAAAAAGTACATCAGTAGAGGAAGAAAATAAATCAGGAGAAGAAAAGTATAACAAAAAAGGAGAGAAAGAAAGTAATAGACAAGGATAAGAAGAAAATAATAAGCAAGGAGAAGAAAATAATAAAAGACAAGAACAAAATAATAAAAAAGGAGAGGAAGAAAGTAATAGACAAGGATAAGAAGAAAATAATAAGCAAGGAGAAGAAAATAATAAAAGAAAAGAACAAAATAATAAAAAAGAAGAAGAAGAAAATAATAAACAAAATGAAAAATATAATAAACTAGAAATGCAAGATAACAAACAAGGAGAGGAAGAAATTAGTAAAAAAGAAAAAGAAAACGATCAACAAGGAGGAGATGGAAATAATAAACAACAAGAAGAAAACAATTAAAAAGGAGAGGAAGAAATTAATGTATCAGATAAACTGAACAATGACAAGCGTGATAAACAAAATGAAGCACGTAACAAAAAGGCAGATAAAAAGCCAAGTAGAAGAATATCAAATCGTAAGCGACCTGACACTAAAGCAAGTGACAAACAACAAAACAAAAGAAATAAATTTCAATCAACAAACAAAAGCAAAACACGCAGCAATAAACCATCTGACACAGAAAAACCTAGAGGTTAGTTTTCGAAAAATGACAAATATATAACAAATAAAGTTATAATTGTTGCAAAGTGATAGATAAAAGGAAACGGGATAAATTTATAGTTTGTTCTAAAGGTTAGTATATTTTTATAGTCAGTTTTGTGGACTATTTCTTGTTCTTTGTACAAACTAATGGGGTATTTTTACGATTTATTCAAGATTTTTAAGTGGTTGCGATAAAATATATAGTGTATTTGCTATAAAAGTTGTTTGAAAATTTAACTTTTACAATATCAAATTTAGCTTCAAACAGTGTTTAAAGAGTTTTTTATACTTTTGTAAAAAAAATCTAGAAAGAACACACGTGATATTAATGCGTGTTGTGTTTTTGCTGATGATACCTGCATTAGTGATTACAGGATTTTTCGCTGGTTACAAACGTTTTCGTAGAAGTGAGAAATTTCTTAGAATGGTGTAAGACAGGTCTTTTAAAATTATTATAATACAAATTATATTATAATAATAAATTTAGTTGTTTTTTGATGTTGAGCTTTGAAGCTAAATAAAAAAAAATTGAAACACAAAAATTAAAAAACTTTATAAACTAAAGTAGTTCGTTAATATAAAAAGAGAGCTTAGTTATCTAAAGTTAATTTAACAAGTTGTTAGCTTCATATTTTTTTGTTGTTACTTTAATCTCTGAAAATATTGGCGAAACTCTACAGAGTGTAAGCCTGGAATTTCGTATTTCGTAAACAAGCTCAAGTTAACAAAAGAAAATACCAATTCAATTATCAGATCACAAGCTTTCGTAGACTGAGACTGGTTCCATTGTTATTTTACAATTCGAATTGTATGTTAGAACCTTTTGTTAACTTTGAGCTCTGAAGATCCTTTTAGGTGAAACATTACTGCTGAGTAACAATCTGTTGATTTAACTTTTGATATAATTTAAAACAATGAGATTTAGAAGTCAGTAGCTTTAGTTGTAAAATGAATATTTAAAGTAATTAATTTGAATAAAATTAGTTTTAAAAATTTATAATTAGTACGATTAAAATTTAAGAGTAAATTGGACTAATTTACGAAACCAGTTAAACATTAATAATTTAAAGCGTTGTTAAGTTTAATAAAGTCAACTGTTGTTTATTACAACCTATTGTAGTAACTATTACGGTTTTTCAACATAGTTGTTTAATTTGTTATTACTAATTATACCAAATACCTATAAATCTTGAAGATTATCTAAAGCATATTTTTGCTACTAGACTTCAAAATATTACATCCAAGAACAATAATGTGTCTTGGATAAAAAAGAAAAAAGCAAGCTAAAAATATTACCAATAGATTTACAACTACTTAATTTTTTTTTAATATATTTATTTAAGTTTAGTTTACTGCTTTTAACAAAAAACTTATCTGTTTACTATTGTTTGAAATCCATTGCTCCAAAATATTTCTAAACCAGATTTTAAAAACAAACTTTTTTACAAGGCTGGAACTACCATAGAGACTATGAAAAAAATAATGTACACATCTAAAATCGAAGAGAAATACTTTACTTTCAGTGTTGCTGTGTACTTTATTAGCTGTTTTATACTTTAGTTATACTGTTAAATGTTTTAAAAAAATATTTTTTTTCTTATTTTAACTGATGATAAGCTCCTTTTTTGTATACTTCTATATACTTAGTTACAGTAATTGGAATTCTTATACAGCTAAAAAAAGATGACATAAATACTGTTATACAAAATTCTATGCATTTTTTAAGTTTTTAATTACTTGAAATTGTTAAAGATGTGAAACCAAAACTAATCATTTATAGGTTAACAATGTAAAAAATTTCAATATTTCAAATAAATTCAATAGAATCAGTTTCTAGCATATGTAATAAAAAAATTAAGATCTGCGTTTTTGGTAAAATTTCATAGCTTTTGCTTAATAATCAATAAATTTCAATAGAAAAAAGTATTGTTTATTGAACAATAAAAAAAGTGTTCAAAAAGTTTGGTCTAAGGACCTGATGTACAAAGAAACCTTTCGGTTATCGAGTCGTACACTATATACATATAAAGTTTCTTACAAGCTGTAGTTTTTTTTATCATTTAAATATTTAAATTGTTAGTAATAAAACCATCTGTTAAACGAAAAGAAGAATGAAAGAAAATAAAATTAAACGAAAATTAACTGAATTTTGTGGTTAATAATGCACTATGAATCTCGTTTAGTAACATAAGTACTAAAAAATATATATATAACTTTGAATTAACTTTTAAAAAAAGATAAAAAACACTAATAGCAAACGTGTGAGTATTTGAATTACAGGTTACAACTTCTTTAAAGAAAGTAAAATGTAATACGCTGAAATATTTTTACGATAAGTTTTTTATAAGTATTTTATACTAAAAATGTTATTCTCATTTTATTCAATAATTTACTTTGAACAATAAAATCAATTATGCATTTAAAAAATTAAATAAACTATTTAAAATATTTTTTTTAACTTTGAAGAAGTGATTTTAAAATAACTGAACTTAACTTTTATAATTTTAAATATGAAGATAAGTACTGTGAAATTTATGCTTTTAATAAGAAAACAAAGAAAAAAACAATAATAATTTTAACAATAATGATACTAACAACAACAATTTATTTTAATTTTAAATTATACTTTTATTTTGAATACTTGTCTGAGTCTAAAACTGTAATAATAGAAAGCAAACAACATTAGCAAACATAAAAAGAAGATTTATTTCTTTGAATTACTCAAAAAAAAAGAAAAGATTTTAACTTAAGTTTGCTCGGAACAGTTATCTTAGCTTACTATTTAGATAATTTACTTTTTGCTAAAGTAAAAACATCTGTAACTATTTTTTTTACATATGTATGCAAAAAAAAAGTTTGTAAGTATTCTAAACAAGTAAATAGTAATCTTAAAAAATAATCTTAAAAAATAACTAGATAGAAAATGCTAAAGCCCAGAATAAACCAAAGTTACTGTAACCAAACAAACCAACTTTCTAAAAAAAATATTTATATACAAAAAATAAAAATTTGGGTTTTAAATGACAAATATTATTAATTCCTTAAACAAAAGTAAATAGACGAGAAGAATTATCACTAATGACCTTGAGAATCACTATCTAAAAGATAACTTTTAAGTTCATCCTTGAACTTTCCAAAATGATTTTTTTTTTCTATTGTAATGCTAGCTCAATCCATAACTTACTTCCTTGGTAAGATAGCGATTTATCAACTACTCTGCTGTTGAATTTAAGTAGGAAAAATTTAGTTTCTGAAGACTTTGTATGATAATTACGGACATTTCTACACTTTTATAGAAATTTTCAAAGTCATCTGTTAACAAGTTAATGTTAAACCTAAACAAAAACAGACCTATTTTATATAAATATAGACTATTAACATGTAATATTTTTTTTCTTAGTTTTTAGTTCTCTTACACTATCATCATATTTCTTATAATGTATGCATCTAAGTGCTCTGTTTATGAGAACATTGATGTCATTTATAAAATTTTTATTTGCTCTTCCTCAGCACAACAAGCCATATCAAACATTGCTCATAAACAAAGAATTAAAGATTAAATGTAATGCTTTTTCATTTAAGAAGTGTCTGGTTTTATATAATACACCCAATGTTTTTTGTAATTTTAATTTTATTGCTTCTATTTGTTCTGTCCATTTTTAATTTCTTTCTAAAATTATTCCCAATTTTTTATAGCTATCTGTGTTTGTTTTAACTATTTTACCTATTTTAACATATTTTTCCAAAAAATATTTCTTGATTGATGTAGAATCATGCTTCTGGTTTTATTAAGGTTTAGTTGAAGTTTGTTTTCCATAATCCAATCTTAAACCTTTTTAGTTCTGTGTGAAAATTTTTACTGTCATTTAGGTATGTGTCTTTTGTGATTGTTTCGTATAACAATGTATCATCTGCAAAGTTGAGGACTTTAAGGCTAGTATTATTTTGTAAATCATTTATGTGTATTAGAATAACAACGGTCCTAATACTGAGCTTTTTGGTACCATTAACTTCACTATTTTTACGGGTTGACTCATTCCTCCAAAGCTAACGAACTGTTTCCTTCCATCTTAATATGAACTGATTAGTAGATACATATTTGCTCTTAAAGCATTCCAATTTTCTTAGTAAAACATTATTTCATATACACTATCAAATGCTTTATTTAAATCTAAAAAGACTGCACAAACTGCGTTTCCTTTATCAAAATTGGACAGAGCCCCTTCGACAAATTCAGACAAAGCTAAAGTGGTGAATGATTTTGTCGAAAGCCAAACTGAGAATTATTTTAGAACTTAATTTTTATAAAATAAACTGTACAGGCGATTATAGATTACTTTTTAAACTTTTTTCTTTCAAGAACTTATTTTACAAAATAAGTTTCGGTCAAAGACCTCATTAGTGCTTAAATAAAATCTTTATCAAATAGAATAAGTTTTTTTTAAGCACTGACTTATACTTGAATAAGATTTATTTAAGCACTGACGAGGTCTTTGACCGAAACTTCGTTTGTAAAACAAGTTATTGAAAGAATAAATTCATTATTTATCCTCCAGTAGTTAAGATCTCTTTGTTTGTTTTCTTAAAACCAAAGCATATAATATTAGTTTGTTGAAGTTAGATAGGAGTGAAATGGTACTATAATTTCCTGGTAACGTTTTTATCCTGATTTAAAAAATGGTATCAATTATGTAAGTTTTAGGCTACTTGGATAAACATCTTCATAAAATGCTTGTTTAATTAATTTACTTAGTATTGGGGATATAAAATTGTTTACTTTCTTAAGGATTTTTACAGATATACTATCCTCACCACTGGCTTTGTTTGGGTCTAAACTTTTGATAATATTCAATACTTCCGTCTCTGTAGCATCTAACTAAAAAAAAACTATAACTAACATTTCTGAGATTGTCAGTAAAACCTAGTAAGTTACCTTTTTGTGCTATCCGATGTTTGCTTTCCGATGCTAGAAAAATGAATGTTAAGTTTGTTTACTATGTCTAATGGTTCTATATAAAATTTTTGATTCACATCTAATCTATGTGGTAAATGGCTGTCTTTTTTCTGTCTACTAGTGATGTTATTTATTACTTTCCAAGTTTTAGATGTTTTTTGTATAAATTCTTTAGAATGTTTTCATAGTATGTTTTTTTAGAATTTCTTACCATTTTTAAAATTTTATTTCTGTATTTTTTGTATTCTTGTAGTTTAACTGGGTTTTCAAAATTATTTTTGAAAAGGTTTTTGTATAATATATTTTTTCTCTTTATGGACTTAAGCATGGTTGCCACTGATCAAGCTGAGAAAAATTTCCTGACTTTCCTGACTTTTTACCAAAATTTTCCTGACTTTTCTAATCAAACTTTTAAATTAAACTTATTCAAAAATACAAATCTAACACTTGAAACTATATAAAGCTTTCAATCTAATTTAAATACAGGTTAAAAACAACAGTTTTTTGTTTAATTCTATCATCCAACTTCCAGTACATCACTTAAACCATCTGTGTATGATTGATGTTTGTAATAAACAGCTCTATCAGCAAAATACTTGTATTATTACCTTAAAACACAGCTTGTCTGAAAAAAGGCACAATTTTTTAGCATTTCCTAGCACAAATGTATCTAGATAAACAAACGACATATAAGGAGCTTTTACAATTAAAACATTGAATCAATAAGGAACTTTCACAACTCAAACCTTAAAACAATAACGAACTTTACAATTAAAACATAAAACAATAAAGAACTTAATCAAATACTGTTTTTTTAAATGTATGTATTAAAATTTATTTTTTTGTTTTTTATTATCACTTCAACCTCTCATCTAATGAAGATATGGTTTCCTTCATCTGAACTGCATTCCGCTTCATTTTCTTGGCAGTTAAAATCATTTGCATCATTTTATTTAAATCACTCTCATCTGCTGCCCCTAAACTTGTTGAATATCATCTTTTCTCTAAATCAAGCAACAACTTGTGGGCTTCATTTCTTTTCTTTTGACACTCATTTATTTTTACCTTCATTTATAAAATAACTCCTCTTATCGTTTAAAATAAAATTTGTAACAAATAAATATACTCTTATTTACTTTAAAAACTTAAGTTACTCTACAAAACAAACTTAATCTTGGCATATACCTCTCTTATAGATTATTTTATAAATTTAAACAACTTTGAAAAAATTATAAAGAGTTAAAGTATACACATTAACTTGTTCCATAAAATACTAAACTAACTGCTTAGTTATAAGAACTCAATCATTTACTTAAACAAAAAACACTTTGACTCTAAAATTATGCTAGATAAACTTTTTATATATATCAAACTTTCACTATGGAAGTGTCCTTGATACAGATCATCAATACTAAAAAGCTTACAAAATCTGCTTGTTCAATATGTTTATAGACAATTTTTGCAGTTTTGTAAAGGATATTTTACTAATTTATACCAGATGAAGGCATTGGAAATAAAATTAGATATATTTGTAAATTTCTAGGAAAATTTTGGAAATTTTTTCTGACTTTAAAGGACTTTTAATTAATTTTTACCATTTGAAGGCTTTGGGAAAACAAGGAATTTTGTAAATTTAAACTGACAAAATCTGACTTTTTTTCTAATTTTATCAAATTTCCTGACTTTTCCTGACTTTTTTTCAAAACCCCCCATTTTTTCCTGACTTTTCCTGACTTTTGTCACTTTTTTAATTTTTCCTGACTTTTCCTGATTTCTTGACTTTTCCTGACCGAGTGGCAACCCTGCTTAAGTATTTCTTTTGTTATCCATATTTTCTAGTTAGAACATTTTGGTCAATAATCTCTTTTATTTTGCTTATTATTTAATAAAAATTGGTATCTATTGAATTTTTAGATTTAATAGTTTTATCTGTTTTATGTTTGTTTAAAAACTGATTAGCATCAGTTAAAGTGTATTAGTGTTAATTCTTGGAAAGTCTTTGATAAATTTATTATTATAATCTTTGAGTTATTTACAATTAAATTGCAATTTTTAGTTTAATATAAAGTGAAATTGTGGTCTGATATTTGTGATAATAACATATAAGAACTAGTAATTTTTTCAGGACATGAATAATATAAATGATCAATCAATATACCTCCCATGCTATTTATCCTAGTGTGTTGTAATAAGATTTGTTAATCCAAACCCTTTGACTTGTTTTAAATAATGTTTCACTGAGTTAACTTTGTCATTTAAAAAAATTATATTCATGTGTCCAAAAATACGTATATCCTTATAACTATTTATGTTTACTATAATAAAATCTGATTTTTTTTACTAAATTCCTGAACAAATTTCAGTATGTCTGTAAATTAGCCCTATTGAAATGTTTTTACTGCTATTACTATTTATTACTACAAATATTTCTAGCCATAGTGATTCATGTTCTCTGCAAGTAAATTTAAGATCTTGTCTTATTGTATATAAAAAATTTTTTTGTATAAACAAGCACACTAATTTCAGAGTTGACAAAATTTAGATTGTAATTTTCCAATGATATCAAATCTATGTTGCTGTTTGTATAAAGAATTGTTTCACATATACCTATGATATCTGGAAAAATATTGCATGAGGACGTTAGGTCCTCAAAGGAAAGATTTATTTTTACTAAGACTTCTTACGTTGACATGCAGAAAACTTGAAGCTTTATCATTTAAATCATTAATTCTCTGTAATTCCAGGTCTTCAGGAGAAATTTATTGAGTACTAAAACAGTTAGTTCAGCATTTAAATTAAATTTTCTACTTGGGGTGTTATTGTTCATAATAAAAAGTTCAGTGTTATTATTATTTCTAAAAGAAAAACATCTTTTTTTAAAAGAATATAAATACAACAAAAAAGTTTTTTTCAATCAGAATTGTTAATTGTGTTAAATAGCATTTCTTTTAAAAAACTACAATTAACAGACATAGTAAATTGTTTGATTTTCATAGATTATTTTACTTTAAATCTTACTGAATTAAATTTTTACACTCACTTTTTTTTTTTACAGGATAAATTTTAGATTCTTTGTTTTTCTCAAGTAAACAATGCCATTTATTGTCTAGAGAAATTTCCAGTTTTGTTGTTTTTTAATCTGAAGTGCTTTGGTGAACATTTTATGGTGTCTGTATGTGAGGTTTTCATTGATGTATACTTTCTTTGTAGATTGAAATTATACATTCGGCATTTTTTTTTTTTTCAAGATTTCATTTCTTTTTCTTCAGGATGCAAATTTTACTATAGTTTGGGCATTATAATTTTCCTTATTGTCATTTCTTTTATTTTTTAACCTTTAGACAGACAAAACTTTAGTATGTTCAACATCTGGATCTACTTTCTTTTTTTTCCAGAGCTACTTCAGTGATTATCTCATGATCTTTCTCTACTACACCATTTAGAACTATACTGTTAGCCTTTTGATCTCTTTCAATGAAATCGAGGTGTAATATATTCATCGTTGACTTCTTTTTAAGCTTTGTTTTATTCTTTGTTTTCTGTTTGTAGTATAGAAATTCTTTGTTTGAATTCAGAATTTTCAGCATAATTTTTTCAAATTTGCTGTTCATGGACTCAAGTGACTTTCCATAGAGTCAATGGTCTCTTTCATGCCCATTAAGGAGGTTAACATATCTTTCTTTTTCTTTCATCTCATATCTTAATTCATTTTCCTTACCTTGTTTTCCCTTGCGAGTTGCCATTTTAATTTAGATTTTTTTTTATTTAATAATTAATGTTTCAACAAGATAACCATATTTTTTAAAACTTTTTTCAGCTATAATATGCGGATTTGCTTCTCATGTACAGCAAATTTAAAGAGGTTAATTAAGGCAAAAAATCGGACAATAAGTAAAATAAAATTCAGAGTCAATGTAATCGCGCTTGTGGCTGCAAATATAAATGAAAGGGTGCAATTGCCGCTAGAAGAACATTATTTACAAGCCAACAGTTGACTCTGACCTTATAAAGAAGTTCTAATAGACTTATGCTCAGTTTAGATTCAGATACTCAAAAAAAATTTTAGAACAGTGTGTATGAAAATGAGAATGATGGATGTTTGTTGGTATTTTATCAAAATCCACCCCGCTTTCGATATCCGACCGGTTTTTCTTTTTTAATTAAGTTATTTTATAACTTATGAAATTTTATTTTATTTATTCTTTATTTATTCTCCACTATCACTCTTACTCCTAACCCTTACCCTCGATCGGTAAGCGGTTCTCGAACTTGACTGGGTGGATTTTGAACAAGTCCCATATTTGTGACCTAAGCGCAAGAAAATTTATTTTTAGAATAACTTAGGAGGTGATAAAAAGAGCACAGCCTATAGCCGATGGTAATAACTCTTTTTAGTAGTTTTTTAAAGAATCAACGGTCGTTGTGTATCCTTGAAACAAGAGTGTTGATCAAATAAAAGATGCTTATTTAAAACGTCTTGTCGACATATGAAAAACATCTCTTTAATTACACAAGCTGTATTTTTAAACTTTAGAATCACTTGTTTATGAATTCAGTTTTTGTTTAACAAAGTTGGATTTTTGCATGATATGTGTTCTTTACAAAACAGCCGACTCATTTCAAATTTAAATAACTGAAGGTAGTAAGCAATAGGTTATAAGAAACAACTGTACTGTTTTTTTTTTTATTATAAAATTTTGTAAATAATTAAATACACAATTACTCCTTCTAAAATATAAAAGTCTAAACATCAAAAAAATTTGGAATTCTTTGAGTTTAACTTATTAAACTTACGGACTAAAAAAAATCAAGTAAATTAAGTACACGAAACGTTATCTAAAATGGCAAAAGTTTTCTCTATCGTAAATTTTTCCAGTTTAACTACATTGCATACAATAAAAAAAACTGTTATACCTATAAGAAGTTGTAGAGAAATGTTGCTGCCGCAAACAAAGATGGGTATAAAAACTTTATACAAGCGAACACGACCAACAATCTGCAAGAAGAGCGAAAAGAACACCGTTCCAACTTAACAATCCGCCGTCTTGGTTGATTACTTCTATCGGCACCGTTACAACCGGTTGGTCATTGAAACTAACATCAATGTTTTGTTGCATACATTTGAAATCTCAGTTCTTTTTGGCGGGTCGATAAATATTTTAAAGAACTTCTTAGGAGGAAAATGTACACTGGCTGTGCTGAAAATTGTTTTGTTTAAGCTTATACTTATTTGTACGAGTAAAACATTTTTAGACTTTAGAACTTTTGAGTTATTAGTTTTAAAGCATGTAAACAAACTAATTGTATTAAAATTCTTTACCAAAAATTTTTATATTACAAAATTTATTGTAAATATGTCTTTTGATAGATTTAAACTTTAAAATATAGATATAACATTAACTGCTGAAAAAAATTAACAATAATTCACATATCCATGCTATGTAAAACACCTGAAAATAGTTATTTGTGATACAAAAGAATTATTCAAAAAGATTAAAATAACATAACAATTTATACGTACAAACTTTTAAAAGTAGTTGTAAAACATTTATAATATTTGTTAAACCTTTTTTGTAACATTTCAAATGTTACTAGTATAGTTTATATATAAATAAAGTTTCTAACTAATTTCATGAAATTGTTAAAAAAAGTAAAAAAAGTTATTCGATATTTATGTCATATCACTTTTACATAAATTTTAAGTTTGAAAAAGTAAATACACAGATTATTATTTATAAATGAACAACTAAAAGCATAGGTATTTGACTTCCTAAAAATACTAATTTAATTAGTTTTACCTACAGTAAATAACAAGTTAAACTGACTTTAAAAACATGACTTAAAGTTACCTGCTATGTCTTACACAGTACATTACGTACTTAGTACTCCTCACCAGATTGAGTCAATACATTCTGGTTAAAAATTCTACTACATAGTACTACTAGTTTCTAGTGCAATATTATAGTGTATTAATCTACGCAACAACTATTTATGAAAATATTTGTTAGATTTGACTGATATACAATTAGTTTTGTAGTTTTTAGATAAGGCAACGAAATGTATGCTGTAAGTATCTGAATATATAAAGCTATGATAACTTGAATTTAATTTACACAGCAGTAAAAAAAAGTAGTTATGTTGTACCTGTGATATACTTATATCTTTAAATTTAATTTTTATTAACTCATGACAGGTAAAATTTTCAGGTAATAACATACGAAGTTGACACTGTGTTTGTTATAAAATTTAAGTAATTTATATTAAATTAGATTTTATTATATTTGCTATAAAAAGCTTAACAAAAATTTTTAATGTGTACAGTTTTGAATTTATCCTTTTAAATTCAAAAAATAAGCTAATCATTAATAAAACTGTACATTTATATGTGGCGACGGGTAGGTTTAGTCAACACAAAATTTAAAAAACGAGTTGGTTAAGTTTCGCGCGTTAAATACTTGTTCAGATTAAAAATTCAATTGCTCATCAACCAGTACTACAAAATGTAAAATGTAAAGTTATAGCTAATATCTTAAATTTAAACCATAAACTTTAGTATTGATACTGATATTCTGAAGCCTCTTTTAAGTTTGAACTTATTTCAACTTCAACTAAAACAATAGAGTTAATGAAAGAAGGTTAATTAAAAAATACTCATTAAAATAATATCATACTCATAATGAATTATCATTGTTTTTAGAAGTATCAATGTAACATCATGAACATATTGTAAACGAATAGTTTATAATTTTATAATAAAAATTTAAAAATTATCAGTAGCGCACACATCTATAAAAAAAACTTTTACGTACAAGTGGTATAATTAAATCATTATAGTTATTATTAAATAAAGAATTTAAGTTATGAAACAAATACACAATGTTTCAAACATTAATTTTGTTATGTCACAGCATTAAGCACCATAAAACTTTTTATTAAATCAAAATACTTAAAGCATATTCTTGAAAACTTGGTAGACGAACTAAAACAAGCTTATTAACTAATCTATTTGATATTTTTCAATAAAAAAACATCAGATTAAGTTGACTAGCAACTAAAAATTTATGAAAACATTTACAGTATTCAATATAGTAAAATTTATAATAAAACAGACCAAACAAAAATTGAAAGAGACTTAAGCTCAAACTTTCTACTTAAGCTATTTGCAAGGTTTTTTAAAATCGTCTATTTACAAAAGTACTCAAAAGCTTGAATAAAAGCAAAAAACTATTTAAAGCTAATCACAAGAATTAAAAACACTCATTAAAACATAAATATTGAAAGAAGGTAGGTACTTTAAATTTTACGTATTTCTTTTTAACGGCTACACGGTTACTCTGTTTTTTATTGAAGTTAAACCAATTATAATTGAGTAGTCGCTTGTTAAACAAATATTAAATATGTAGTTGTGTGTAATAAAATGTTATAAGTGTAGAAGATTTATATGAACATTTTAGATTGATTGTTGCAACAAATCACTTGAAAATACAAGTAAAGAAGCAAAAAGTAAATAAACAAGCTACAAAGTTTTAGATTATTGATAAAAGATTTTTATAGCGAAGAGGTAAACGATAAAACATATATATTTTCACATGAGTGTTAAATAAATCAATTTTAATACATTTTTCTATTTTGTCGAAAGATATATCTAATGAAAGTGACAATCTACCAAACGAAAAAGAAAAAAATAATATTAGTTTAGTTTATTTGAAATTTAAGATTTGTTTTCAGTAGTTTCAATTGTTATCTATTAATATTAAGCTTTTTCAATAGCTTTTACTTTTCTTTTCGCAAATTTTACTTTAAACTCTAGATAAGTGAGTACCGAAGTCTAAGCTTTGTACCACAAAAGCTTAGTTATGATGTCGACATAACAACTGTAAGAAGGTTGTATAATTTTGAAACCAGTACATCTGAAGAGAGGTTCCGTATTCATTTGAAAAAAGTTCTTTCTGAAAATAATGAACACTGTAATAACAATGTGTTTTATTACAATTGGTGTAAAAAATATCATTCAAATATAAAAATAGTGCATTTTTTAGAGCAAAAGCCAAATGCAAAGTTTAAGGTTAGTCATAAAAAAAACTTGAACTTTATTCAGTCAATCTATAAGGTTTTATTAAAATAAGTTTAGGAATTTTTGGTGGTAAAGCAAAATATGTTGTTTTGCTAAGACCTCAAACTGAAAAAGATGACTCTTTTGATATAATATCCTAGAGGACAAATATCATTACAGATTTGATTGGAAAATTTTCAAAAAGCGGTCAATTAAACCAACCTAGTCGATTTAGAGTTCTAAACAAAATTTTAACGAAACGCGTAACGCCACATGAAGTTAAAACTGCGAGCTGTAATAAGTGAGTATAAAATAAAGCTTTGTGCAATTTATATGTATGAGACTAGTGTTGATACTCCTTATTGACAGGTATACATCAATAAAACAACAGCACGCCGGATATTATGGTAATATACTATCTGAAGCTCTAGAAGGAAGAATGATTTCTGAATAAAATAAAAAGGAAAGAGTGGATTGGTTTCACGAATTAGTAAGCGTTAGAAAAGCTATAGCTGTATGGAAAGGCGTTTAGGAAAAGCGAAAATGTTTCCTAAATAAAACTTCTACATAACTTTTAATTTTTTATGTTAACTCTATATGTATAATAGTCTATTTCGATCACTCAAAGTTTTAGTTACTGCTTGAATAATATAAACTATCTTTTAATTTTACACATAAACATTTAAGACACCTTACACAGCTAACTACGACACGTTTAGTTGCAGCATGCACACGGATCAAAATTTATTATTTTAAGAAACCACTTAAAGTTTCGCTACATTTCTACTCAGTCAAGATGGATGGGATGGAAAAATTGCTATTTTATTATGCTCACTCATGGCTGGTAAATTTTACGTCTACAGCACAACTTTCTTCTTAACTGAACCATACACGATGACAAAAACATAAAGCAAAATTATTAACCGTTTAGCTAGTGGTCAATACAAACCACCATTACCTGTGGCATGGGTAGTTTCTAAAAATTTGTCCATATAGTCAAACAGGTCGAACTGTGGTTGAATAACTTTTTCCTTTAAATACAGCGGTTGACTTTTGGCATTTCAGTAAATATCAGTATTAAATAAATTCTACAAAAGCAAAGTTTAGAATACTTTCAAATAATATATATTCAATCTTATAAGTTTTTAAACACTTTTACAAGTTTAAACGCATGAAAAATTGAAATCTACTACTCTTGGGTTCTAATCTATTCATTTTGTCGAGTTATTAATAAACAAAAATACATGGTTACTTAAAAAGGTAAATAAAGCCTATACCTGAAGTTATATATTTCTAATTGAAAATTTTACAATTCATGTAAAACTTCAGTTTTTAAAACTAGTGTACTGTGTAAGTTTATATTTTACTTATATTAAGATTTTTTATATTTTTAGATGTTATGATTGTATAGACAGTAATAAACAAAAGATGGATCTAAAAAAATTATTGATTCATCATTCAAATTCATGTGCTCGTCCCACTTAACAAAACTGATAGCAAACAGACTCGCAAATTTAAGTGAAAACGAAGTAGTAAACAACTTTTATCTTTTTTTGCAAAGATAATCAATTGTACGACTTTAATATAGTTTACCAGCATCTTTGGTCATTTGTACGATATAGCTACAAACAAAATAATTTAAAAAATGGGCATCAAATATAATTAATTCTCAAGGGACTCAAAATTAAGTTTATAAAGAAAACAAATTATTTTCCTTTCAATACTATATTTAGTTATAAAAACAAACTTTTAATTCATATTTATATTTGGATAGCATAAAAATGTTAAATATTCAAAATATATGAGATAAATTGTGTAAAACTGAAGAAGTGAATGTTTTGGATAATGAACAGAAGGCATGTAAAACAATAGCACAAAAATATATATTTGACCGGATGTTTACAAGAATCTATAGCACTCGTCTAGAGTCAGAAAATTCGGCGAGATGAAAATTCATACTTTTTACCAAAATATATAACAGCTTTGCAGCCATCTTACATGCCATTAGCCCCGCTATGGACAGAGGTATCAATCTCCGTAAGAGATAAAGCAATAAAAATATATAATAGTCTTGCATTGTATTGGACACTCAACCATTTATAGGAAAACTGTAAAACTACTAAATTAATATATACCCTTTGGAAATGAGACATAGTAGTTAACGAAGAAAATAGTTTTAACGTTCTAAGTTAAAAGTTTAGTATGTTAAAATATTTAAAAAACAAGTGCTAATTTTGGTTAAACGTTAAATTATAGTAACTATTCTTTGTGTTGGACAATTAAACATTTATACCAAAAACGGTGAATTGATCAATTAAATCTACACTTATTGGGAACGAGACCTAGTAGTACACGAATCATTGATCACATGATCGGATTGTTGACGTGTTTTTTGTTGTAGCGTTGGCGGATACTTACTTGAGAATTTGAGCTATATAGTTTTCCCCACACTTTGTGGTTTTCGGTGTTGAGATTTTAACCTTGTGAGTGTTTGCCAAATGGCGTTTCACTAGGGGTTTTATCAATATAGGGTTAGTATTAGTTTTTATTTAGTCAGTTAAAAAATTTTTAGTTTGTTGGCAGTTTTAGTTTATTATTAATTAAAAAAAATATTTTTCTGATAAATTGAAAGACAGGGCAGGTGGAATAACATGTTAAGTTCGCTTGACCTTCAGAACACGTTTATCGTTGCAGAGGGGAGAGTAAGTTCCATGTTTGTTTACCATAAAATAAGAATAAAAGTTTTAGTGTTCTAAATTCAAGTTTAGTATGTAAAACTATAAGAAGACAAATGTTAAGCTTTGGTTAAACGTTAAACTTTATAGTTATTATGCTTTGTTTTTGACACTTTAGCATTAATACGAACATACTAAAATGTTAAACTAATTTGGCACTCACTGAAGACAAATATTAGTACTACACGATAAAAAGGTTTTAATGTTCTAAGTTTAAGTTTATTATGTAAAATGACCAAATGAACGTTTTATTCACCTTAACAAAAAACACAAGAAAGTTGGTTCTATAATTTTCTATTTTTCTTTAATATTTAAAACCGTAAATTTGTCGAACAATGATTTACTAAAAATCAGTTTACATAGAGCTGAGAAAATAGTCTCATAATATGAGATAAAGTTATAAAAATCCAACATAAAGTTCTAAAAACATAACAAGTCGTATTTCGTAGGTTATTTTTTATTTGCTGCTATATCTGACAATAAAATTTCTTCAATCAGTCTTTTTTTTTAAGTTGCTAGGAAGTCTTGCTGAATAAGGTTGTAATTGGCATACGTGTTCGCGGCATGCAAAATGAAGGGGTTCATCAACGATGCTGGTGGAAACGGCATCATTGGGCTCACCGCGGGACAAGCTGCCAGGCACGCCAATGTCGCTGCCAAACAACTAATTATTTAAAAACGATCCTAGTCAAAACACGAAGTTATATTAAATTAAACCAGAAGCAAGGGTTATGAAAAAACAAACGCTTTATTTTGAGTGACCTCGTATTCTAAAAGTTTTTATTCGACGGTAAGAATGCTTACTCAACACAGAAATACAAATACCGTAAAATATTATTGCTAAAATAAAAAATAATATACATAAAACAGGTCTTACCGATGTTTTGAGCATTGTTTCTGACAAAAAATTTATTAGAATTGTTTGCAGCTTCCATTTCCACACCTGTATCTTCAGATTTATCATTTCCATTCTTCACAGATAGATCTCCTGTTTCATTAAGTTGTTTACGTAAGCAAAACGTATTTAGTATACTTTTTAGTTTTGTTGTATTTTCTTTAAATAATAAAAAGTTGCACAGCCCAAAATTTGACAAACACTAGTATTAAATTTATATCTACACAAGCTTTAGTATCCATTAAGGACATTATGCAACAACAAAAAACAATTTGAGTAAATGTACACATAATTCAATAGTACACTTGTACAAAAATAGGTTTTAAATAAAAGATAAACTCCTTTATATTTAGGCAAGTATATCTTTAGTAAAAAATAACTTCAAGCTGTTTTTTGATTACAACTTTATCTACTTATAAAAAAATAATATACAAACTATAAAACCATCTTATAAACTGACCATCTGGAACATTTTGAGTAGTATTTTGATTATGGTAATTTTTCTCTGAAATATCCAAATCACCACTTGGTGAACTTGCTCTATTGGATTTTGCTGTTTGATAAATTTAGTGATAGTACGTTTTATAGTATTTTTTTTTTGCTTTCTAAAAAAACTAGCTAGTAGTAGTAGTTCAATGTGTCAAACTTATTTCATAAATTTATATATGAGCTTCAATAGAAAGTTTACAATTTTGTAAATACGTATTAAACAAGAAAATACTTAATTACACTAAAATTTTTGTTCAAAAACACAGTATATTCTATGGTTGCTTTTAATAAGCACTTTAGAATTTTTCAATAACTGTTTTAATTTACATGATTTTTAAAAATACTAGTTAAGCAGAATGTAAAATCTTGATAAGATAAGTAATACAGTTCTTTAAATTTAAGTAAAACAATCAAAATATACACCTAGGTCATTCATTATTGACAATTTGAAAATTTTGCCTCACATTGTGAAGCTAAGACGAATGACGAAAACATTTATAAGTAAGAAACTGAACACGAGGATTAAACAAAGTTAGTTACTATCTTTTCTAAACACTGTAAATCATATTTAACTATATGTAATTAAACTGGTAAGTCAAACAATCCAGTTAAAATAATTTAGCTAAACATAGAATTTAATGAAAAGTTTGTATTTTTTAAAACGAAATACAAGTAAAAATGAAAGTTTCACAAATTAAAAATGAAACTCTTTGAGTTGTAATAAAATTCAGAAATAATTTTTCTAAACAATTTTGATTGGCTTCGTTTGTATCAAGAATTTAATTTTTTATATGTGCTACTATTGCAATTATGACAGTTTTTTACATTTTATACTTTTTTTAACATAAAAACTTACAAGACTACGTCATTATAGTTTCATTTCAACATTATTTTAAAATTTAGCAAAAAAACACAACTAAATTTACTCAAATATGTATAGTCTCCTGTTAGATACATATTGTTTATTGAGCGACAGAAAAAGCGCTCAATAAGTTTAGTCAAAGAAACCGGTATACAAAGGAACTTTTCGGTTTTCGAGTCGTACACCATATGCTTATATGATTTATTACGAGCTACTACACATAATGTTCTATCATCTAAACATTAAAGCTTTAGAAATAAAACAATCAATTTAACAAAATTAAAGAAAATAAAACTAAACGAAAGTTAACTAAATTATGGGTTTGAAAACATACTTAAAATCTGGGCAATTAACATAAGAACTAGAAATAAAAATATAAATCTTTAAATTAACTTATAAAAGGAGATAAACAATACTAAGAGCAAAGATGTAAATACTTGTATGATAGGTTACAACTTCTTTAAAGAAAGTAAAAGTGTAATACGCTGAAATATTTTTATGTTTAATTTTATCAGTATTTTGTGCAAAAAGTGTAATTTTTCTTTTTTAATTAACAATTGAACTGAGACAGTAAAAATAATTTTACATTTGAATAGATAAAATAAACTATTGTATGATATTTTAATAATTTTAAAGAAAAATTTGTTATACCATAACTAAAGTTAACTTTTATAAATGAAAACACTATGCAATTAATAAGTAAAACAAACAAAATAATAAATAACAATAATAACAACAACAAATATTCTTCTATTTTGAATTAAAATTTTTAAATTTTGTTGAGTTGCCAAAGTCTAAAATTGTAATAAAAGAAGGCAAACAATATTTGCAAACTTTAAAAATAACTTTTTTTTTTGATTTACATAGAAAAAAGGTGTTTAATATAAGTATGCTTTAAACAGTTATCTGAGAATACTATTACATACTTAATTTTTATTAAAGTACATACATCTATAACTGTTTTTTTTTTGTAAATTGGCATGCTAAAGATAAAAATAAAAAAAGAATTAAAGTTTTTAAGTACTCTGAACTTAACTCAAAATAGTAGTCTTAAAAAATAATCTATAGAATAAACAGATAGAAAATGCTGCAATCTAGAATAAACCAAACAAATCAACTTTTAAATGACAAAAAAATAATTTTTGGTATTAAATGACAAATATTTTTAATACCTTAAACAAAATTAAGTAGACGAATAGCAATGATCACTAATCACCTTGATAATCACTATTTAATAGATAACTTTTAGGTTCATTCTGTAACTTTTTAACATGACTTATATTTTTTAGACATAATGATTTCTTACTCCATATTTTACTACCTTAGTAGGATAAGGATTGATGACTTATTTTGCTGTTGAATCTAGGTAGGAAAAAGTCTGTTTCTGAAAACCTCGTACAATAACTCTAGACAATTTTTACCTTTATATAATAATTATTTAAGTTATCTGGTAACAAATTATTGTCAATATAAACAGACCTAACTCATATATATATATATATATATATACAGACTTTTAACATCTAATATTTTTTTAGGTTATAGTTCATTTACACTACCATTATTTATTTCTGTGTTAAAATTTTAATTATCATTTAAGTATTTGATTTTTGTGAGTTTTTGTATAGCATTGTACCATCTGCAAGATGAGGACGATAAGACTAATGTTATTTTGTAAGTCATTGCTATGTATTAGGAATAATAATGGCCCTAACACGAACTGTTTCCTTCCGTCTAAATATGAACTAATTAGTAGATGATATTTCCTCTTAAAAGCATTCCAATTTTTTCAGTAAAACATTATTTTTATCTACACTATCAAATGCTTTTTTAAATTTAAAAAGACAGCACAAATTGCATTTCCTTTATTAAAGTTGGACAGAACCCCTTCAAAAATTCCTGGTAGTTCTAAAGTCGTGGAATAACCCTCTCTAAAACCAAACTAAGAATTATTTAAAACTTTATTTCTAGAAAAAAAAAATTGTACAGGCGATATATAGATTTGTTTTTCAATTATTTTATTTACTTTGGATAGAAGTGAAATGGATGTAAAATTTCCTGGTAATGTTATTAATCCTGGTTTAAAAATAGGTATTAATTTTGCAAGTTTTAGGCTACTTGGATAAACACTTTCAAAGAATGCTTAGTTAATTAATTTGCTTAGTATTGGGTATTCAAAATTGTTTACTTTCTTAAAAATATTTACTGATAATTTTTAAATTTAAAATCTATAGCTTGTTTTCCTTATACTTCTTTTTTCAGGGCGTGCACAGGAAATTGGAAACCAGACAAAACAGGTCCCTATTGCTTTAACTAGTAAATTACAGTAGTTTTTTGTCTTTTAAATCTTTCTTTGTATTATAATTTTTAAACTATTAGTGATATATTACTTAAAAGTATATCTTTTTATCTAATTACTAAAGTAGCTATTCAACTTACCAATTGTTGTAGACTTTTGTTGTCTTATCCTGTAAGCTCTTACTATCCGTTCAGCAATTTTCTTATTTCGTTTTGCATTCTGGAACAAATACTGCAGAATAAATTTTATTTCTATTTGAAAAAAAACATAGTTATTAATAATAACAAATTACAACTCGACATAACTAACTTTTTTTTTAAATGTAGAAAGAACAAACAACTAACAGAATGATAGCATCAACAAATAATAAACTAGACAATAAATCAATAAGTTAGACGAAATTGGCTTATAAACAGGATAGTATCATGTCTTTTAACAGTATAAGTTCTAATTTACATGACTTAAAAAAAGAAGTCAGAATTTTTTTATTTATTTTGTGCACTGACGAGCTTTTGGAAAATTAAAAGTTTATTTTAAAATCATTACATTACTCTAAAAATATGCTATCACCTGTTCAGACTGATGCTTTTCTTTCCTGGTAACAGCTTGGCACTTGTCGCAGTTGCAGTCCTTGAACGGGCAGAATTGTTTGTGACCACGAAGCCTGCTGACAATGTTGTGGTTCCAACATTTGGTGCATTTTATTGCCATCTTTTGATTGGATGACATGGTCAGGTTGTATTTCAATAATAACCTGGAAACGTTTTTGTTGAATAAAAAAAATCATGAGTGAAAAATGTTTAGCCACTTTCAGGTAATAAAGTTTGTAGGATTCTACCTTATCTCAAAACATTTGTAATATTATTTTAACACTAGTTATATAGTACAAGTTTATTGCATAAATTTATGAGATGTATCCTGTATTACCATTTAGTTCATGTCTAATACACACTTTATAACTGTATACTGGATTTAAATTACCCTTGTGTAGTTTTCTTTTGTACTGGAGATATGAACAGCATTAAGTATAAAACTTTCAAATCAATAAAAAAATTTCCAGGATATTAGCAAAAATTAAAACTTTGATTCAAAACTATGTAAAAAACAAGTTTTATTGATTTTATTTCAACATCAGCCAAAATCTTTAAAAAATAAACTAACATCTATGAGCACAGACTTTTTACCAATTTTTATTACTTTTAGCAATATCATAAAGTTTTGCAAACATTTAAACATTTATCTAATGATGGAAATTTTAGATATTTTTATTTTAATAGGTTTTTCTGTCTGTTTTATCTATTTTTCTCATGAATGTAAAAACTCAAATTTTTTTCTTGAGGTACACGTGATTACATAAATTCCAAAATCAATTTTATTGGTTTATCAATACCAAGTTTACTCTGAAAACAAATATTTTATTTAATTTTTGACCTTTTAGATTTCACTTGGAATATTTTTATACCTTTTCTCTAAATGCATTTAAAACTTTTTATTATAAAGTCTTTTCAAGTCTATGAAATTTAAAAATTTTACTTTATTATATAGCTTCAAATAGAACTTAGCTGGTCAGAGAGTGATCAACTACTAAACTGAAATACAAAAAGAAATAAAAAACTTAAGATCAAAAAACCTGAATTATATCAATTTTCAATATAGTCTTATGTACTTGTATTATAGTCTTATATTTTTATTATAAAAGTATTATATTTTATATTTAGATATTTTTATATATGTTACATATATTTTGTTGCATTATTATAGTCTTATACACTTTAATTGTAGTCATGTACATCAGGCATAAATCATAATAACTTTGAGGTTTTTTTTTACTATAGTTTTAAATTAAAAATTATAAAAGTATTAAGTTTCATAATCTGTTTTATTAAATTTATAAACAACTTAATTTTTTCTTTATATGTTTTAATAAATAAACTATTAAATTTCTTTGATTTAAAATAAAGCTGACAGATTTGTAGTTAAAACTTGTTTGAGATAAGCTTAAACAAATACTTTAAGATAGACAGTTTTTAATTTATTAAAAGAAAAGATAAAATAAAAGTTTTATGTGAAAACAAAAACCTCAAAAGTTAAAATCAAATATTTGATAAGTAAATGTATTTTATTTTGGTATGTATTTTATCTATTTAATCACCTTCAATTCAATTTAAAAAAGATTTTTATTTTCACGACCAAAGTATATAAAATAGACAGACTTACTTATTAAATTGAAAATCTATACTTTTTATTATTAGACAAAATTAAAAATGTAGAAATGTAATGCAAAACTTTATAATATTGCTAAAAAAATTAGTAAAAAAAATCCGTGCTCATCGATGAAAGTTAATTTCAAAGATTTAGGTTGATAATGAAATAAATTGAATATAACTTGTTTTTTACACAGTTTCGAATTTAAAGTCTTAGCTTTTGCTGATATCCTGAAAGATATTTTATTGATTTAAAACTTTTACACTTATTGCTTTTCATTTCTCTAGAATTGAAAATTAAATTTTCATAAGGGGCATTTAAATCCAGCATCCACTTAATAAGTATGTATCAGACATAAACCAGATGGTAATACAGAATACATCTCATAATATTATGCAATAAAATTGTACTACAAAATTAAAACTGGTGTTGAATTAATATGACCAATGTTTTGACAAGTACGAATCCTGTATCCTTTATTAGTTGAAATTATTTAAACATTTTTCACTCATGATTTTTTTTATTCAACAAAAACGTTTCCAGGTTATTATTAAAATACAACCTGATCATGTCATCCAATCAAAAGATGGCAATAAAATGCACCAAATGTTGGAACCACAACATTGTCAGCAGGCTTCGTGGTCACAAACAAGTTTGCCCGTTCAAGGACTGCAACTGCGACAAGTGCCAAGCTGTTACCAGGAAAGAAAAGCATCAGTCTGAACAGGTGATAGCATATTTTTCTTCCTCAATTTATAAATTTGATTTCAAACAATTGTTTTATTTTTTCGAAAGTTTTTTTACAAACTATGTGTTACTAAAAGAGTTCTTCAAAGTACAAAAAACTAAAAACTTATGAATTTTTTTTAAGTCAAGGAAAGTTAATTTCAATCTATAACCATCTTGTTAGGCAGCTAATTTAAACTAAATTATTAATTTATTGTGTGATTTATTAATTATGATGCTATTATTTTCTGTTAAGTCTGTTTTTTAAAAGTGGTTTTTTACGAAATTGTGTCAAGTTGTAATTGACTTATATCACAAACTTTTTTTTCAAGTCTATATTTGTAAACCATAATATTTGTAACAGGGTTCTAAACGAATTGATAAACAAATGGTAAGAGCTTACAGGACTAGAAAACAGAAATCCGCTATTGTTGGTAAGTGAAATAGCTACTTTGACAAGTTTTTTTTTTGTTCAAAACATAATTTTAGTTCATAAAAGCTAAAATAAACAAAATGATGATAGATTTAATAAAAGTAAAACTAATAGTTTAAAAACCATAAATAGTGAAAGTTTGATAAGACATAAAACTACTTTAGTTACTTTGTCAGATTAATAATTACAGATTTTGTTGTATTATTATAGATTTTCAAAATGTTTTTATTTCTTAAAGCAATTAATTATGTAATTTTTTACAATACCATGCATTCTTAGAAGTGGAAAAAGGGTTTGTTTAAGCTCATATATATTTTTTAAAGTTAGACACATTGTGCTACTACTAGCTAGTTTATTTGGATAGAAAACAGTTTTTAAATTTTATAAAAAGTACTCTATCTAAATTTATCAAACAGATGTGTCAACCTGATAGTGTTGTTTTGGATATTTCAGAGAAAAATTACCATAATCCAAATACTACTCAAAATTATTCAGATGGGCATTTTTATAAGTTGTTTTTGAACTCGATAAAACTGCAACTGTCTTAAAATAGATGCTTATGGTGTTTTAATAAATTTTTGATTAGTGATTATTGAAATAACAACAGTATATAGAATTTTGTATTCATTACAATAAAGTCATTTGTAGCTGGTAGAGTTTGAAGCAACAACATTAAAAAGGAGTTTATTAACAGTTAGATACTCAGGTGAAAATTTATTTTTTTTAATTTGAGGGTAACTCAGGCTAGAATTATTTATATTCAGGATGACTGAGGCCAGTAAGTTGTTATTGAAAAAAAATTAGGCTGTTTTTAAGATTTTATTAAAATTCTAGTCCATTTTTTTCTAAATCATGAATGAAATTTTGAATTTTAATACCAAATAATATGATATTTGAGTTTTTTTTTGCAAAATTTGTTCAAAAACTTAATTAGTTATGATATTAAATAATTTTGAGATTATTTTTTTTGGAATTATGTAAAGGATTTTAAAAATTCAGGATTACTCAGGACATATTAAAGTCACTCAGGAAAGGTTTAGGAAAAGTTTTAAGACACAAAGGATAACTCAAGATAATTTTGGTCTGTAACGGTAGTTTCTTAGACTTGAATAATTTGAATACTGTTAATTTTAAAACTTATTAAAGATTAAAGATTCTTTTAAATAAACAAGTATAGTTTAATTGTCAAAACAAGTTGTTCTAAATTTTTTTTATATAAAAGTTAAAAACAAGAATGGTTTTAACTTATTAAAATGACATAGAAATTATGATAACTAACTAACTCTATAAAATATTAGCTAATTATTAAAGAAATCATAGAAAAAACTATAATAGTTGTTTTCAAACAAAATTTGAGGTATTGAAAATTTAGTGTCCTATAAAATTTTTCTTTTAAATTAGATTTCTAATTCCTTTATAGTTAAATATTTTGTGTTTATTAAGTAAAATATTATAAACATTTTTATATTTAAAAATGAGAAAATCGTTATAAAAAATAATAATTCTGGCATAAACTTTACCAAAGAAAATAAAAGAGTTTTTTTCGAAATGTCAATACATTAATACCGTGGTCATTATTAAAGCAACTATAAGACCTTGGAAATCTAATTTAACATAACCTATTTGACTCTAAAAATGTATTGACCTTTTAGTGCTATTTTTAGTTTATTTAAACTTAGCTTATAATTTTTAAGATTGATTTCCTGGAGTATTTTCTAGAGTCTACCATTGAAAAAAAAATCTGAAAATATATTCACTAAATAAACCGTTTAACCGAAAACTACAACTATGTTAGAATAAATTCTTGTAGTATTTTAACGATATTTTAAATAGTGATTATTGAAATAACAAAAGTTTATAAAATTTTAATGTCATTACAATAAAATCGTTTGTGGCTAATAGAGTTTGAAGCAACAGCATTAAATATGGTTGATTAAAAGTTAGATAGTCAGGATAATTGAAAATTTATTAGTTTGAAATTACCCAAAAGGTTTTTTGTAAACCAGATCCTTGGACCAAACCTTTTGAGCGTATTTTTTGTCGTTTAATAAACAATATATAATCTCGTGGTAACTCAGGCTAGTATGTTTTGTATTCAGGATGACTAAGGCAAGTATGGTGTAAGTTTTTTTTAGATTAAGGGTAATTTTAAGAATCTTTAAAAATTCTTGTCCTTTTATTTTTAAATAATGAATGAGAAATGGTGTTTTATATTTACTAATATGATATTTTATAGCCAAATTTCTTCAAAAAATCAATTTTTGTTGATATTGAAAAGTTTTAAGATTAATAAATAGATATATATAAGAATTAAGTAAAGGATTAAAAAGTTCAGGATTACTCAGGACAGTTTAAGGTCACTCAAAACAGATTTAATCAAAGTTGCCACACACAAAAGATAGCTCAGAATAATTTATTTTGTAAGGGTAGTTTTTTTGAATTGAAAGATGGCAATGCTGTTTATTGTAAAACTTATGAAGGATTTAAGATTCTTTTACATAAACAGGTATAGTTTAATTTTCAAAAGAAGTTGTTCTAAAGTTTTTCTCTAAATGTAAGTTTTAAAAATAATAATTTTAACCTATTTAAATGACACAGAAATTATGATAACTAAATAACTCTGTAAAATATTAGCTAATTATTAATGAAATCATAGTTATAACTATAATAATTGTTTACATATAAGATTTTAGATAATGAATTTTAGATATTATTATAGTCTTTGAAATTTTTCAATTAATTAATTAACTTTTCCGTGACTGTCACATATCGTTTTTAGATTTATTTAAGCACTGACGAGGTCTTTGACCGAAACTTAGTTTGTAAAATAAATTTCTGAAAGAATAAACATATTTTAAATTAAATTAGAATTGTAAATAATTTATATTTATAAGTTTTTATTTTTAAAAGTTAGAAAATTGTTACAAAAAATAATAATTCTGCAACAAACTTTAGCAATAAAAATAAATGTTAAATATATATTTTTTTTTATTAGATAAAGTTTTAAACAAAGTCTTGAAAAGTCACAATATCAATTCCATGGTGAGTATTTAGGAAGCTATAAGACCTTGGAATTCTGATTCAATATAACCAATTTGAATTGAAAGAAGGAAGAAACCAAACTTTTAGTATTTTTTTTCAATTTACCTAAGCTTAGCTTATGATTTTTAGGATTGATTTCTTTAATTCATGGCTACTATTGAACAAAATAAAAGGAAAAATCTGAAAATAGATTCACTAAATAAGTTGTTTAGTCAAAAACTATAACTATATTTAACTAAAGGTATGTGGTAGTTTAAAGAAATTTTAAATAGTAAATATTAAAAAACAGTTTTTGTTGTCATTCTTACATATTCAGTTGCAGAGCTAGTAGACAATCAATATAATTTGATATATTTTAAACTTCAGAACAAGTTACGATAACTCAGACTATTTAACTTTTTTATATTCAGGATTACTCATTCTAGTAAGGTATTTTTATTTTAACTTAAGATTTAGACTCAGGGTAGGTCCATAAATTTTCAAAAACCTCAGTCTATTTTTCTCTCTGAATCTTCAACGAGATTTAGTAGTTCAATATCTCAATATTTTATAATTTTTACTGTTTGAAAACTTGTTATTTTTGCAAAGTTGATTGTGTAACTTTTTAAGATTATTATTAAAAATAATTTAAAATTCAGGATGAATCAAGAATGTTTTTGGTATTTTAGATTCAACGAATGGTAATCATGTTGAATTTAAAACTGATTTAAGATTAAAAAATTTTCTTTAAGTGAAGCACAGTTTAATTTTCAAAACAAATTGTTTTCTAAAACTATTTTTAAGATAAAGATTTAAAACAAGGTTTCCAAATTATTTTTCAAAAGGCCCCCTTTTAAAAAACTAAAACGCTATGAGCCCTTTTTATAAGACTACTCAAAAAACTACCATTAAAAATACTTAAGACTTTTTTTTTTTGCTTTTCATCATCAACTCCAGAATATCTATAGTAATTCTCAAAACTACCAAAAAAACACCTAAAACACTTTTTTTTTTACTTTTCATCATCAACTCTAAAATATCTAATGTAAGTTTTAAATTATGATCTCAATGCCTTCTGTGGTTCCTTTACTGCTAATGCCCTTTTACTAATTATTTTATTATAGCCCTTAAGGGCCCACTTTGAAAATGGTTTTATTTTGTTTAACTGACACAGAAATTATGATAACTAACTTAATCTGTAAAATATGAGCTAGTTATTAAAGATTTCATAATTAACACTACAACAATTGTTTACAAATTAAATGTTAGATAATGATAATTTAGATTTTATTTTAGAGTCCTTGAAAATTTTTCTACTAAAGTTTTCATTGTTCCTATTTAAAAATACTTCTTTATTAAGTGAAATATTTTAAGTATTTTTATTTATTAAAGTTAAAAAACCTTTATAAAAAATAATAATTTTGGCGTCAATTTTAGTAACAAAATCAAGTGATAATAAGAATATTCTTATTAGTTAAAAAAATTTAAAAAAATCTTCAAATATCACCATATCAACAACATGGTCAATATTTAGGGAACCATAAGACCTTTGGAAAATAATTTAAAAAACCCACTTGACTTGAAAGAAATGGATATACTCAGCTTTTAGTGTTATTTTTAAGTTTTACTTAAAGCTTAGCTCATACTTTTTAAGATTAGTTACATGGAGTCTACCATTGAAAAAAATAAAAAGAAAAATCTAAAAATGCTTTTTTAAACATTTAATATAATCAGTTGTAACTAAGAGAGCTAGAAGTAGCGTAGGATCATTCTTAAAGCATTTTGTTTGAGTTTATTAGGAACTTTTATCAGAGTTTCTTGAAAATTAAAACGTTTTTTAGCTTTGTAAAACAATTAATTAGGTCAATGGTATCTAGGAAGTAACAGTTTTGCATGTTACTTTGGTATAGTACGTTTTTTTATAAACTAAAGTATAAAATACAACGGCGGACACAGAATCCTGAGAGATTGTTTTGCGTGCAGCTAATAGCATTTTAGAAGAAACTGCCAACAAATCATCGGCCAAGATGCAGAAGAACAGATTGATTCGACTGAAGATGTAATCGACTTGTGTCCAACTCTTTTCCTAACAACAGTGAGTAACAGTGTGATCAAAACTTTTCGAAAATCGTCACCAACAAGAATGTCAGCGAAAACTCGTCCATTTTCATCGACACGAAAAATTGAAATCGATCGCTGGCGAGCAGTAACAAAAAGAGATGGAAATAGCTGAAAATTTTGTCAAGGACATTTACAAAGCCATAAACGATAGAGATGATACCAAAGCAGCGTTTAAAAAACTTTTTTACAAAAGACTGGTGAAAGTCAGACCTTCTTATTTGGAATGCGACAAAAGGATTGTTGAGCTGACGAAAAATAAAGGCGCATCGGCCAGTACAAAAGAAATAGACAAGATAATAAAACACTTTGAGGAGTCCAGAGTGTTTAACAGAACCTTTATGAAAATCCTAGCAACGGTGTTCAGTCGATCTTAAGAGCAAATAACTCTCGTACATGGACTGCTGCTAAAAAATTGACGCTAACCTTCGGTTGTAAGTAATGGCCTTGAAAGATTCAAACAGTTCTACCGTAAAGCCGAAGAGAACAAAAGATAAAAGCAGTTGTGGAGCTTTTCAATCAGCAGAGTCAATTCATTTTCGAATAGTTGTTGAACGAGACTAATTTGTCAATGAAGGATTTAACAAATTATTTCGTTCCCTAACATATGAGAAGTCCAAAGTTCTTTTGACCGTTCCGGAAAAACTTTTTCATTGATTGACAGCTTCACATTGAACGAAGGTTTGGATCAAGATTTTAACGAGAACAAGGTATAAATGGCTCAGAAATCCTACGTTTAGCTGAAAGTATGTTTAGGATATTCATGGTTTATTTAGTAATATGTCAAATTATTTATGAATAAACTTCTTCATATTTATATAAATTATGTTTTTTATACATACATAATCTGCTGTTAAATTATTTTATTGTTTTACTTTATTCATTTTAATTAATTAATGAATAAGTAATTAATTCTGGCGTTTTTAAACATCTTTTCTTGCGTAAAAGTTTATAAATTGAACACTAGATTCGATAAAGTAGAATAATTTTAAAAATAAAGAAGTACTGATTTTAAAAGCTGCTGTTGAATTTTTTTGAGGTAGCTTAGCAGATTTTGATTTTCAAACAAACTCTACTTTTTTGTTTTTATATTCATTGTTTTTTTAATTTATGTCGAAAGTTTTTAGGTGGAAATAGATTGTTTGTATTATGAAAAAGTTTTTGTCATCTTTTAAAATGTAAATTAACTAGGTTTCAACTGTCTACAGATTATATTGTATTTGTATGTAAATGAAAAATAGTTGATTAGTTCGCTTATATACTTTAAAGCATCTTTTGTTAAACAAAACTACATAAACTTAAACCAAAGCTTTAGAAAAAGAATAATTTACAAAACTACGAGTCTAAAAAAAACCTTTAACAAATACTTTTTTAAATTGATTCAAATTTTATATTAAAAGGATTGTTTATTTTGTTTATTTTATAAACAGCATCCGAATCCGGATCCTAAATTAAAAAACACCTGGTTCCATCTAAATCTTAATATGATGATCCCGTAGATCTGCTATTTAAAAAGGTACTAAAAATTCTGGAAAAACATAGAAATTGAAAAAATCTATTTGTAGTAATAAAATTTCGATTTGAAGATAAAAATCTATTAAAGATTTTTTTTTATCAAAAAACCTAATTTCTACAAAAAAAAACACATTTAAGTTAGCCTTACATTATCTTTTAAAAATTGTAATACTATAGTAGACAAATATTAAGTTAAATCTAAAAAAGAAAATAGACTCAATAACTTCTACTTATATAAATCTAAAATAAATTCTAATAACCTTAAAATAGTTTCTGAAAAACGTTTGGCAGTCCATAATCGTTTTTTTGCTTAGAATAATTAAAAACTTAAAATAAAATATTTTTTAAAAACAGGGGTAGTTTTAATTCTATTTTTAAGTCTCTTAATTTTAATATTAAATGAGTGTGAGCTGTTGAAGTTTCAATATTTAATTGCTACGTAACCAATGTTTTTGAAAAAAGTCTATTGAGTTTGTATGTTAAATTACTTATGATTTTCAAAGAATATTAACAATTTAGGATTATAGGACCGTTTTTTGATTCAAAGAATGCCAACCCTTATTTTAAAAATCTCAGGTGAACTTTTAAGGGTTGCCTCTCACTCATGATACTCCGAAAATTTATAAAATTTTTGAAAAATCTGAAGATGACTTAGTATATCAAAGGACATCTAAATATGTTTATCACACTCAGGATAGTTTTGATGTTTCCAAAAAAAATCAGGATAGCTTTACGGTTTCTAAAAGTCTCAGGCTGTATTTTATAAATTTTAAAAAAGATTTAGTTAATTAAGTTTCTATATTTTGTTATTTGAATAAAAAAACTGTTGAAGAACTTGATTTTCATTGATTTTGAAAATTTTTCATTCAAATTTGAAAACCATCACATCGATTAGGTACAATATAAAGTCACTCAGAATATTTTTCTTTGAAATTAGGCTTATTAAGATACTTGTTTTTTTATTTTTGCCTTTTTTTATAACTTTCATTAAACTCTGTTTTTATATGATAAAAACTTTATCCAGTACGCATTTTTACCATTACATTGTTAATACTTAATGACACACCGTGGTCAAAACTTTCACATCTATTTTCGAAAATTTTGCAAAAACTCTACCAGAGATCAGCACGTCTGACAACTCGGTAGGATAAGAGAATTTTCCTTCTTTGAATCATGAAGTAGTATTTGATGCAGGTCACTTGCTCAGGTGTACGGTAAATTTTCTTTTAAATAAATTTAAAAGCCAACAGTTATTATAGAATATTCGGTTTTGTAATCAAAGTTTTATTCATTATTTCTACACTAAATAGTATAAACTAAAATTCTATGATTTTTACCATGGGCCATATCTAATTAATAAATTTCAATGGAATGAAACAAAAAAAAATATACTTAAAAGTTCTACTTTTAGTATTTAAAAACAAAACACTCAAATTACTTAGCTCTAGGAGCTGGTGTAAAAAAAAAAAATTTCAGTACATAGTAGGGCATACAGTTACAACTTATCTAATAGGTTACATCGCTTTGCCTGTTTAATTTAATTTGGGCAATTAAAAAAGGTTTAGGAAAACATCAGTTTAAATTGCTATAAGTCAACAAATGCCAGTCGAAATTGTACTATTTTAACAAACTATTTTTGTGATTTTTTGAGGAGGTACAAATTAACTTAGGTTGACCCAACACCTTAGGTTGAAACAAATATGGATGTCCAGGCTTGTGTTGAACAAAAATCGACATCAAAGCCATTCAAAAAGGGTAAAAACAAGCCACAAACTTTCCGAGAAAAAAAGATTTTGGATTTTAAAGAAGTTCAACATCAACGAGGCAACTGTAAAAACTGATACTAAGCTGCTATGGTAATTACCTAGCATGATATCGCACCAATATCGAGCTAAAGTTATAAAGTTAGTTATTTTTATATTCAATGTCTTTTTAATCATAGTTTAAGGCTGAAGCTCAAATATTTTAGCCTAAATGTTTAGTCTAAAGAGATACTTTTTTTAAACAAGCCATATAAATACATAAATAAGAATTAATTTATAAAAGATAAACTAATGAAATTTAAATACTCTAGTAATTTTCATTTTAACTGTATTATGTAGTTAAACTTTATTAAGAACAAACTTAATACATAAAACTTAAAGCGATAAAAACGCCTTATATTGTAAAATATAAGCAATTAAGTGTTTAAGTTTTCTTAGTTAGTGATATATAAGATTAATTTTAGTTTTGTACATATATAGATTGTTTAAAAAAAAATATCTTTTTAGACTGAACATACTAGGCTAGAATCTTCATCTGATATTTGTGGGACATCATGCTAGATAGTTATCAAAGCCTGTACTAAAGTGACAAACACTTTTAATAAATTACCTAGCTGAATATAAAGATTAAGTTTACTAATCTGCAACTAGTTATCTACTGGCTCTATATACATTTTCAAGTAAACATGATATTTGTTCGAATGTAGATTCAAAGAAAATTTTTTACAAATTGTATCAGTTTTTTAGTTTTTTTAAACAAAATAGTTTAACCTTTGGAGCAAGCTTGCATTTTTTAGTTATCTTTAAAACTCAATAAAATTGATTACACTATAGTTGAATTTTAAAATAAACATCTAATAAAAATAAACAGTTTTTTGAACTTAAAATATAAATCGACGATTGTAGAACTTGTTACATAGAAAGATGTTTCGGTTAGCACTTATCAACAAAACTAATCATATTTTCCGTATGATCGTTGAAAAAAAAAACAGCATCACTAATCTTAACAATTGTTTTAAGTCTACTTAACCAAAGACAGTTAATTACAACTGGTAAGTTTTTTATAAGTTTTTTACAAATTTTTAATATAAAAGTCATATTAAATGTTTCGATTTTTGTAAAACAAATAAAGAGATCTCAACTACTAGAGGAAAAGTAATGAATTTATTCTTTCAAGACTTTATTTTACAAACTAAGTTTTGGCCAAAGACCTCGTCAGTGCTTAAATAAAAAAATATGTAACAGTCATTGAAATTACCATTTAAACTATTAGATAAATTAAAATTTTTACTAAAAAAAAATTTAATTTTAATATTAAGATTAAATTTGTGGTAAAGTTAAAATTTTAGTTAACTTTCAAAATCAATATAACAATAAAAATATAAAAATTAGCTATATTTAGCTTTCTTTTTTCTTCTAGTTAGTTTTCAAAGTAAACATTGCTTAAATAAAAATGTAGTTAATAGTACTAAGTGAGCTTTAAGTTGAGATACATTATGATGTACTGCAAATGCTTTGTGGGTTTTTGGCTTTGCCAATATACTGAATTTTTTCCCAGTCTATTTTATAATATATGTTGTTATTTTTAAGTTTCCAGATGTATTTTGATATTTTATTTTTGTTCGACAGTTGCAAAAAGTTTATTTTTCTTTATCGTTTTTTTTTAAAGTATTTTCGATTGTTCCAAATTATTATAATCGAAAATACTTAATAACAAAAAAACTTTTGTCTTTTTTAGCGAAATCGAAATAGTTTACAAAACTGAGCAATATTTGCAGCAATATTTGCAAAATTTTTTGCAGCATTTTTAAATTCTTTGTTATATTTAACAAAGAATTTACATTAAAAGCATATTTAAATTGCCAAAACCTTCGTTATTGCTCAATTTCAAGGTTATATGATTTTATAACTTTATAAACTCAATCCTAAAACGACAAGAAATAATTAAATACAATACCTTACTTGTTTTCTTTAAAAACTTATGATTTACTAAAAATTCAGGTGTTTTTGAAATCGTGCGAACGTTTAAGTTGGTATCAATATATTAAAAGTGTTAGCTAAAACAATTGATATTAATCAAAGTTTACAGTTTTGCAACTCCAAATAAACTAACTAAAAAGAACAAAATTCTTTTTTGTACTAACTAGTAAGAATAATTAGTACTCATTTAGTATTTTGTTTTTGTAGTGTAGGTAAATTATACACTTTTAGCTTGTTTTATTAAAAAACAGTACACGAAGTTAAACAATTAGATATTTTTTCAATCACTCTTGCAGCAAATGTGAGTAATGATAAAAGTATTCAAATATGATAGAAGGTATTCGCGTTATTTGCACAAATAAAAAACTTTTACAAAACTGAGCAACAATTGCAGCAATAATTTGCTAAATTATTTGCAGCACTTTTAAATTCCTTGTAATGTTTATAAAAAAATTACATTAAAGTTTTGTTTAAATTCCTGAAACACTTCGTCATTTATAAAACTTCAAGGTCCAATGGTTTTATAACGTTTGAAAAACAGCAATAAATAAAATAATAAACATTTTTAAAAGTTTTCATATCTATAATGTTTACAAAAAATTTGCCTTAAACGCTTACATAGTTTTGTTACGTCAAAAACATTGCTACAAATATAAATTTATGATAAAAGTTGTACAAATATAAGTAATAACTTCATGACTCTATGTGTAAATTTTTAAGCAGCCTATTTATAGTGATATAAAACTTGATTAAATCTGTAAGCTAAATATTTATATATAAAGTATATGTTGACTTAAAATAATTATAATTTTTAGCTATTAACTAGATGCTGCTTATTATATTTGGTAAAATTACCCTTTCAATATAATGTTTAGAGTAAAACAAAGTGTTATACAAAAAATATTGTCTCTGTTAGTTTTTAAAATTAGGTATCGTTTAGTTTTGTTTAATTTTTTTTTAATTCGATTTTACTTATGTAACAAATTATTAAAGCCTGTATTTATTACCAAAATCTTACTAAAAGGTATTTATTATACTTACAATAATTTGTTTTCAAACTGATACTTGTATGAAGAAAAATTAAAGCCTTTACTTTTATTTGTTTCAAAACTCATAATTTTCAAAAAATAAAACGTTCATTTAAAACATGGCAATTATATTAGATAGTTGCATTTGAAAACATTATAATAAACGTGTTTGTTAAAACATTGGAAATCAATTAAAGTTAACAGTTTTGCAACTCAATATAAACAAGCTAGGAAGAAGTTTTTATTAAGGTAAAGATATAGTTTGTATCAAAACCAAAATTATTACCACATTAAGTATTTACTACATACCTTTTAAAAACTAATATAAAAAATGTATATAAACCTCAAACTTTTATTCAATCTTATAATTTATCGAGCTTAAACTACATATATTTTAATAAATAAATGATAAAAAAATAGTACTTGCAGTTTGAAAATTAGACATTTTTAACAACTGTTAATGCAAGAAAAATGTTTAAAAGTATTCAACTATAAAACAAGGTATTGCTGTGTTTAGCAAAATCGAAAGAATTTACAAAACTGAGCAATAATTGCAGCAATATTTGCTAAATTGTTTGCAGCATTTTTAACAATAACTGCAGAATTTACATTAATAGCATATTTAAATTCTTAAAAACTTCTTTATTCTACAATTTATATGGTTTTATAAATTTATAAGCTCAAGTATATAGAGACAGAAAATAATAAAATACAATAATCTTTATTTTCTGTCGTTTACAAAAGGTTTACATTAAAAGCTTGCATAGTTTTTCTGAGTTCTAAATATTTCTATAAATATAACGTCATGATTTGAAAGTTTTATAAGTATAATAAATAATGTCAGGGTTTACAGTGAATATTTAATAACCAATTTTACTAGTTATGAAGACATCACAATAGATTACACTTATAATCTAAAGAGTTATATAGTAAAAAATATATTAACTTAAAATAAACATAATTTATAAAAGTTTTAGCTTTTATTCAGTTGCTTTGCTACTGATTAAATTTGATAAAGTTATCTTGTTAACATCGTATACTATTTAGAATAAAACAAGTATTATAAACATTTATTCTCTTTATTAGTTCTTGATCTTTGGTATCTTTTAGCTTTAACAATAAAGTTCATATCAAATTACAGTTTTACTTATGAAACAAATTATCAAAGATTAGAATTATTAAACAAACGTTTACCATAAAAGGTGTTTATTAATTGTTTTATACTACTACTAAAATTGTTTTAAAAGCAGCTTTAAATTAGTGATGTACCGGA
>NW_028139513.1:0-67194 GCF_965202585.1 Thalia democratica
AAACCATTATGATGTTAAATATACAGTTTTATAGTTTTGATCTCAATATTTTTTGAAAACTTAGTCTAACCTTGGCAAAATAAATGACTACTAAAGCATAATTATGACTTTTACACAGAACTTCTGCTGCATGTTGGTCATACATAATTTTTTTTTGAAGCGTTGTCTTTTTTAAGTATAAAAACTTTGAGTTACATAAACATACATTTACAGTTTTACCTTTATTTGAAGCGGTGGCCATCATGCTACAAGTGGAATTGAAACTGATGGCGGCAATCTTGTTCTGATGAGCTTGAACCACTGCGCCGTTCCTCAGCAGGTCGTAATCAAACAGCTGCACCTCCCCACTGTCTGCACTGACGGGTACGCCAAATGAGGTTTGTTCTTGTCAGCGCTGAGGGCAATGATGCCGTCGGGGTTGCGCGGGGTGCCTTTGATGAGGTGCTTGAGGGCCATGTCATTGCTGCCGTGGATGCTGATAGTGGTTTCCATGACGACCACAAACACCTGGCGGTTCATTTTGACTGCAAGAACAGTGTTGGGATATCTGCAACAGTTGTAAAACATAAATGTCTTATAGTTTTTATTATATATTTGTAAATATTGTTCAACGACTTAAAAATGTTGGCAGCTTATAAAATTGTTTAAAAATATGCTTACAGTTTTGCGCTAAAACTCATATTCAAGCTTTTATTTGTATCCTGATGTTGAAAATCTTTATAATATTTGTCTGAAAATGAGAAGTACACATTAAAAATACAAAAAGTAAGAAACCATGGTATTGTAAATTTATAAAAAAATACAAACTGTTTTACTGTTTTTATAAAATAACCTATTCTTTTTTTTAATGTAACGTTTTTGTCATCCGTAACACAAACTAACGGTTTTTTCAAACTTTAGAAAAAACAAACGTTCTTGCTGTTTATAAGATAACCATATTTATTCTTATTTTAAAGTACAACTTTTTTTGCTATTTGTAGCACAAACTAACGGCTGTTTCCAGATTTCTTTCTGCCCGCTCTTTTTGAAGTTGCAAATGTTCAGTGTCCTGGGCGAGGACATGCTCGTCAGTAAAACCAAGCTGCTTTTGTAAAACCTCTCGCACAAGCAAGCCTGGTCAAATTTGGATGTGTGTATCTGAAAAAAATATTTAAAGTTATTAAATTTTTTTATTATATATCTAGAATATATATTTATGTCAAAACGTATTTTCAAGGAAAAATTTAATCATGAATAAGTTTTTAACAAGTATCATAGCATAAATATTAACCAAACAGTATATTGTGACTTAATTGTTTTGGTACTCAAAATTATTATTTACACCTGATAATTTATTATCAGAATCAGTAACAGTTTCTAAAAATTATTTTTATCAATACTAATACCAGCTGCTATAAAAAATTTTAAATCAGTAAAAAGCATGAATGAAGTATCTTAAAGCAGATCTTAAAGTATCTTTTGTCTATTTCGGCCATGTTACATAAGGTTTTGCCAATACTAAAATTTAAACCATTATAAATTGAATTTAGGGCATAAGAAGAAAAAATATATCACAGCTTGACTTAAATTATAGGGTTTTAACTAAGCTATAAGTTTTTTTTACGCTTTTTAATACTTAAACTTATTTTTGAAGTATAGCCTCCTGAAGTCAATGAGTACAATATGTTCCTTATGAGAGAAAAAAACTAAAACTGTGATAAATAAAAATTACTGAAAATCTATCTATTTTAAAGCAATTTGTTTTAAACTTTTAAGGAACATTTTTTTTAATTGTACAAACACTTTGTAGGACTTGGATTAAAAAAATATTTAAAATGATCAAAAAAAAAACTATTGAACTATGTTTGGTTATACAACAACTTCAGTAAACTTAAAAAAATTGTTTATCTTAGTTTAATTCATGCACACATTTACAAAGATTTTAAGTATTTAAACTAAGTTTCAGTAATGTTTTGATTTATTAAAACATAACCAAAATTATTGAAAAAAAAGTTTAACTTATCTTCTAGTTAAACTATTCTTTCAACTTTAACTTCTGTTCAATTAAAAAATATTTCAGTAACATTTTCAAAAATAAAACTAACATGGTTTAGTTCTTGCACAGACTTGATTTCATAAAGGCTGTAAGAATGTTTTTTACCCACAGACAGCAATAAGCAGTCATGAGAAAAGCTGGCATAAAAAACATTGGATTCAAAACCGTCACACTTCATGAAGTTCATACTTTATTTATTATGGTTCTGGTAAGACATAAAACTGTTTTAAAGTTAAATTTATGTATTAAAATAAAACAACTTGCTTTCTTACTAAATTTTTGAATTACTATATAATAAATAATTATCTAAGAAGTCTTTGTTTCTTTTTCTTTTAAATAAAAATTCATATCATTAATATAAGACTTCTACAAACATGTGGTAAAATTATAAATACTTGTAGTTTTATATTTAAGGTTTTTGCTGGACAAGTTTGTTGTTTTTTAAATTATGAACTTTCCAAACAATAAAAAAAAATATTTGTTTACTTGTAGGTTTGAAATTTCATACATGCCTCATACAAACTTTTGCAAAAAATATAACTTGAATCAGAAAAATTAGAAAATGATTAACTTAAATATACAAATAGAATAGTAAAACTAGTAACTTTAAGTATCAAGTTCTTTATAATGTTCCAATTGTTGAACAATAAGAGTGATACATATATGAGCTGTTCTCAAGATTTTTAAGAAAAAATAGTTTTTTCTTACTGATGTTATATTACTTAAAAAAAAGTCTAAAAAACTAAATTTTAAAATGTTATTTTATTAATCATTTAATTATAAAATAATTTTTAAGTAATTTGAGTATAAAAGAATGATTTAATTTAAGATATATTAAAATTTAAAGTTGAAACTGCTATTTCTAAACAAGAAATTTGAAAAATACTTTACAACCTATTTCTGAAAATATAAGGTTCAATTTTTTTTATTTCAAGCTCCCATTATAAGTTGAAAAATCATTTTGACCATATCAGTCTCACATGTTTAACAATTAAAATAAAAAGTTAATTTTCATATTCAACAATAGCTTTTAAGTAATTAATGTTTAGGCACGTCTAATATTCTATATAAAAACACCACAGGAAGTTTAAAAAATTGAGCTACAAAATTCCAACTTGAACGTTTTCTAATTTTCATTTTGTTTGGTCACCAATTTGAGCATTTCAAAAAACATTTTCAAACAAGTACTTGTTTAAATTTTATTATATTTTAGCCATATTAAGAACTAACTTATGTTAAAGTATCCCCTCATAAATGTAAAACTAACAAACATTTTATAGTGAAAAACTTTATTTAAGAGTACACATTACAACAAAATTAAACAACTAACATCATGTTTATTTGAAACTACTTAATTAAAAATTAAAACTAAACTTTTTAAAAATAAATAAAATAAGCCATTTTTCATAGTAAAAACCCTTTCTGACACGGCACTCTTAATTTGAAAAATTTAAATCTTAAAATCCACAAAAATGCTTAAAGGTCAAGTTTTATTTAACAAGTCTTCAAACACTACAAAAAATTGTAAAATCACAGCCCAGTTATGTGGCATCTGCCATCAAAGTGGACCCAAGACAAGCAGTTGTAAATTTAAATCGAGATGGTAACTTACTCAAAACAAAGAATGATAAACAATTATTTACAAGAAATCTGTTGGATAAAACAGCTCATTTAAGTTTTGCTAGTTAAAACATTAACACAAAATAAACAGAATACAAATGGGTTTTAAATAAAAAATTTCAAATACAGACATAAAAAACAAAAGTCAAGGGTACTTTTTGAAATATACTTTTTGAAAAACCAAAAAAAATTTAGAAGATATAGTCTATCTGAACTCAACCTTTATTTATTTACTAACATTAGATTATAAAAATGCATTTGTTAGAGTAATATTATAGGTTTAAAGGACTAAATATAAGTAAGCTTTCTTACTAAAACAGGTTATTTTTAAAATAGTAAAATTTACTTTATTGTAAATAATTATTTATTTTTGTTATCTTTTTATAGACTTAAAATAGCTAACTAGTATTACAAATGAAATCTTCATATTTAAATATATTTATATAATAATTAATGAGCACAGGATTTTTACTTTGAATGTACTGTGCACATAGTTTTAAGAGTTAGAGAACCACTGACTATGCTATTATTAATTATTTTTTATTTAGTTTTGTTACCAGTTGATATCATTATATTTTCTTTATAGTTTTATTACAGGGTGGTCACTGTTTGTTTAAAATTTTATAAAGAACTTTTAATTTTTCAGGTTTTTTATTTATAAGTTTTCTTGTCTTTTTTAGAAAAAAAAATCAAGATTACAAAACGTAATTCATAATATAAATTACAAAAAAATACTGTAACAATATTCTAACTATGTTAATACCAAATAAAAATATTTTTTTTGTGTATGATATTTTTTCTTAGTTAATCTAAATTTAATCATTTATTGAATATAAATGTTTTTCTAGTCCACTAGTTTTTTAAATTTTTTTGTTCAATGTTTCAGTTTTTCAAGAATTACATGCCATTATCTGTTAGTTCAATAGAATCAAGATTGCTTTTATGTTTTTTGTCATTTCTCTATGTAGATTATAGTATGTATAACAACACAATGAAATGTATTTGCTACAAACAGTGTTTAACTAAGTGAAGACACATTCAAATAGATCAATATAAAAGGATAAAATATCATAAGTCTTGTAAATGCTTTGAAAAGCCCTATCACTATTTTTACCACTTAAAATTTTGTAACTGTTGTCATAATGAACTTTATATAAAAATTACACTTGTATTTGATACTTAATTATAGAACACTTTATTAAAATATTTAATTTTACATAAAAAATTGCATATATTATTGGAAATTGGTCTAGCACTAGGAAAACAATACATTTTAATTATAAGATAATTTTTGAATTTTATCTTAAAAAAAAACATGAAACTAAATAACTAAATGATAAGAATTCTACAATAACATTTTTTGCATCTGGTCTACAAAAATTGACTTTGGTTGAGTTTCTTTTATTTTCTGCTTTGCTTATTTCAAAAATACTGTAAGTTTAAATGTAGCCTATTTGATAACTTCTGATCAAAATTTACCCAAAAATAAATCTTGTTTTTAAATCAATGTTAAAGCTTGAAGCAATTTACGAAATCCTGGAAACACTTAAATATTTTAATATTATATGATGTAACACTTTTCTCTTTTATTATTTGGTATAGTTGCAATAAAAATACAACATAAAATAATTAAAACCTAAAACTGTTTGATATAATTGTTTATATTTATAGTAAAAACTTTCTGTTTTTTTTTCTAACTCAGAGATGTTTTTAGAGCAGTTTTAAGGAATACTAATGGTAATATAACTTAAACACCTTTAAGGAAACCTCACCTGAATTTTTCACAAGCAATTACAATTAGAAGGCTTTAATTAAATTTGTAACAAAATTTGTTTTTAGGACTTAATTTTTTTTAAGGTTTTTGCATGCAGTATCAGAAGCTTATTGACATTCTTTTTTTTCTTCAAAAATGTATTAACTTTTTAGATAGTGAGAACAACAGAAAAAGCGCTCAAAATAAATTGGTTTAGGGACCAGGTGTATAAAAAAAAACTGAGTTATTGAGTTGTGGATACTACTTGGAAACAGTTTAATGCTTTGTCCCAAACAAAAAAAAAATTGCTTTCAAACAAGTTATTTTATTTTTTGTCACAAGTTATGCCATACTTAAGAAAAATGGTGATGATAATAGATAAAAAAATATTAAAAGTTTCTCATGTATTTTTCTTCAAGCTAGTTTTGGATAAAAGTATTTAAGAATTTTAAGAAATTTTTGAATCAAAAAAGATAAAAACACAAAAACTGCCTAGATTTAAACTTAAATAACTAAATTTTTAAAATCATTAAAACTCTATACCCTTGCTACAATAAACGTTTTCTGGGCAAGTGCAAATGTAATAAACTTGAAACAGAAAAGAAACAAAACCAGTTTTTTAAAGAAGAAATTCTGTTCTACCCAACTATGTATAAAACTTGGTTCAATTTTAAAATTTCCAAAATATTTCAATGGTCGCTTGAACTTTATTACTTTTACAAACTTATTTGAACTTCATCTGATGCAACATTAAGCCATCTTCAATTTATTTGTCTGCAAGTAGCACTGAATAGCTTGTATAACAAGTTAGTAACAACTTAGGGTAAGAACCTAATATCACTTTATGGAACGCATCAGTGTTGTAACTTTAACGCTTTCTGCCAAAATTCTGGGCAAAGTTTGTACATTGGTAAATTTGTAAGATTGATGCAAAAATACAGTAAGATAATTTATGCCTTTTTTTTTTGTTATCAACTTTAAAAAAAACTTGAGAAATACTAGGTACTAAAATGTACTAGAAAACTAAAACATATTAAAAACTAGTTTGTAAAACATGACTAATAAACAGTTTTAAAGTTAGTATTTGTTTCTATTTTAAGTTCTTAAACTGACTGAGTTTAAAAAAATTAGAAATAAAATATCGTTCAAACTCTTAGGAAAGTTTAATGAGAAGGATTATTTAAAAGAGTAAACTTAAGGTAAATAAATTTGTATAAAAAATGGTAAATTTAACAAAACTTAGTAGTAATAAATATTTTAACATATAATTGCTGATAGTTTATATTTAAAAATATTCAATTTTTCACACCACAACTTTTGAAAAGACCAAAAAACATATATTAATTTTTTTTATTTTTATAAATTATCAAAACCTTTTGTTTTTTTCTATCAAACAAATACTGGAGTTGTAGAGAATAACTTTAAAGAAACTAAATATTATCAGACTTTTAGTAGAATTTATATGAAACTTTTCAAAATTATTTTTATTAAAATATTATTCTAAATTTCTAATTGATCTAAAAATTCATTTGTTTCAATTGTTGTTCAATTTATTTACTACCTACCTAATTTACTTTTTTATACATTTACTTTACCTGTGTAAGGGAGTTTTAAAACTTTACAAGTTACGCACATGAAAACTACTGCATCATTTATTAAAAAAAAAACTTATTCACGAATAGAAACACAACCGTCAAAAATATAGACAACAGAATTAAGAATTTTTCATGACTTATTCATCGCATTTTCCGAAGTAGTTCTTCTTTTTACCGTTCTTGCACTTCTTGTAAGTTTTCAGGTCGAAAGCGCATTCTCGGTTAGGGTAAGACATTGGATAAGGGATCAGTCTGAAGCTAAATTTTTCTCTCAGTTTGCTGAGTAATTTTCGTGGGTTTCTGTTGTACACTGGATCTCCAAGCGGGTTGATCAGAATTACAAACTTTGTCTGAAAAATAAGTTTTAAGTGCGTAATTCATAAAACTAAAACTATTCTTTTTTTTTTTTGAAACTTAAAAAAAAGAGGTTGGGCCAGAGTTTGAATTTTAATTCTAAAAGTGTAAAAAAAGTTTTTTAAGAGTACCAAAATGTGTAATTTAAAATGGTTTGCTGTTAATATATTTATGTTGGAAATGCAAAGACCTAGTTTTAATTATAACTTATAAGTTACTTGGTTTTAATATTTTGAAATCAAACAAAAAAAAAACAAACAACAATGACGTAAAAAAACTAATTTCAAAATACTTTAATACATTGTGTAACTTTTTACATCAATACACTTAACAGTGTAAGTCAGTCAGAGTTTTAAGATTAACAACTGTAACAGTAAACACTTGAAATTAATTAAAACTCACTTTCTTGTTAACATCCATTGAGTCAGGCACTTGCATGAAGTACTTCATGTACTTTGAATCGAAGTGCTTTCCATTTTTAGCGTACACATCAATGTACAAATGTTGGAAAAAGTCGGCTTCATACATCTTTGTTTTGTTGATTGCATCTGTATTAAAAAAAATACAAATTTGATAAATTCAAAGTTTATTTTTACAAAAGTAGCAGTAAAAAAATAAGTAGCATAAGACCTCCGCCTTGTTGTAATAGTTTGTAGCAGTATGAGTTTTAACATTAACAAACTTTCAAAACATTCATATTAGTTAATTTTCCAGACAATTAAGTTTATTTTTTACTTTAAACAGACTACGAACCTATCTCAAATTCAACTTTGATGTGCTGGACTTCTTTCCTCTTTTTGATTTGCTTAGTTTCAGCGTCTCTTCGCACATATGTTCTTTTGACAATCGATCCACGGCAGTTGGTTATTTGACCATATTCGACAGGCTCGTATACACCTGTATTACAAAAAAAAAGTTTTACTTTAGGCTGTAAAGCACATTTTTCAAGAGAATTTAACTAAACTTTAAAAAAAAAAGTCGGTTTTTAATTTTTACACAATGAACTAGTAACACTTAGCTTTAGTCTCTGATGTTTTTTATAGTATATAGAGATAACCAATTAAAAAAATGCGAAAAATATATTATTAAACTTCTCATCTTTTAGAGTTATTATTTTCTTAAATTTCACTTAGCATTAGTATAAACTAGTTCAACACTTTTATTCGATTGTTGCTTTGTAAGAAAAAATAGTAAGAAAATCATACGGTTCTCAATTGGCCACATTCTTTCTATTTTGCACTCCTTGTTAAGACTTTTTCTCTTGCTGTTGAAAAAATGCTCGTTACATCTAATGTTGTCCTGCCCAGCTGCTTCAATAAGAGCTACAGACAAAATGGCTAAAATAGCCACAGATATATAAAACTTCATTTTAGTATTTCACCACCTGCAAAGATTAAAATAAATGAAAACAAATTATTTTTAAGAGGTAACAGTACTTTTAAGTTTAATTTAATTCTAAACCTATTAAATCAAAGGTATTAAAATAATTTAGTTTTACTTTTATTCTAAACTATACACAAACGTGCTTTGGTTAAAATTGCTTATACCTTGTAAAAAGACTTTTTTAAATTAAAAAATTTGAATTTCTTTTATTCACAGACTTAAAAAACATACAACAAATTTAGAAAACTATTTTGCACACTTTAAATTGCTTTATAGTAGAAGTATCTTTAAAAATTGCTATAGTTTATTAAATCAAGAGTTCTTTTGTTAAAAAATTCTATGATACAACTTTTTTTTTGCAAGTTATTTCTTTCAAGCAATAACAGACCATGCTACTTATTTTTGATACCTTTTTCCTAAATTGCATTGCTTTTATATCTACTTAATAATCCAATTTATCAAAATTTGTACTTATAAGCTTAACAGAATGTAATAATATTTAATACTAATTAATCTAAGTTGTTATAAGCTTAAAAACAAAGATTAAAAACAGTGAAGCGCATTGTTAAAATCAATATACTTAGCTTAAATCTTAAGCTTATAACAACTTTGATTAATTAGTATTAAATCTTATTACATTGGAATAAATATAATGGATTATTTATTTTTAATTTAGCTTACTACTTAAGCCTTAAGTAGTAAGCTAAAGTAAAACTAAATAATCCATGGAGTTTAAAATTAATAAGGAACTAATTTATAGCGGTTTAAAACGATAAATAAAGAAATAAAAACATGTTAAACTTAACCAATTGTACTTAAGAATTTAAAGTTATAGTAACAACCACTTTAAAAACTAATTCCAAAGATTAAACAGACATTGTAAGTTGTATTATATATGCAAAAAATGCTACTAAATTCTAAAAGCGGTTACAGAAAAAAAGAGGTTTTATTAAGTTTACGAAAGAACTACTAAAAGTACATTAAACTTAAAAATTTAAAAACATTTTTTCATTATGAATTTTCTAACACAAAAAAATTATTTAGTTATAAAAACCTGATTTTAATTTTTACTTCAAGCATTATTCCCTATGTTTTTTAAAATGTATCCCAAAAACATAATTCTTAAATTTACTTTTATAGAACTTATCAACTTTTTAACTTTATGAGATATGATGTACAAAATTTGTAAATACTTTACTTTGAAATTGATAAATAAAGTTTTTGATTTCTTTAGTTTTCATACTATGTGAAAATATTTTTTTTCAATATTAAATATACAAATCTTAATGATAATGTAAATGATAATTGTAAATCTTTTATAAAAAACTAGAATTTAGTTTACACATTTCTATAAAACCATTTCTAATGGCTTGATAGGTCAAAAAAGTTAATGTTGGATAACACAGTTCTAATAACTAGTACATAATCCGATAAAGGAAATGAAAAGCCAAGTCGCTTTGTTATTGTAAAAACTGTTATTGTAATTTAAAAAATTAAAATTCTTAAAAACATATTCTTTCTACTGAAATAAACAACTTTTAATTTTTCAATTAACAGTCAATGACTTCTTTGTTAATATAGATTTGTATTATAAAAGTAAATTAGTAAATAAGTATACTAGTTTACATGTTTTTAATAATGATAAGTATACTTTTATAAAAATATGGCAATTTGATAACACTTCATTTTAAACTTTAGTAAAATTTTTTAGTTTATCATACTGTTTTTGAGATCATTTTTAGCAAATTATTATTTTTAAACTTGTTTTGAATACTAGTCTTTTTATCAATTTGAGTCTAAAGTGTTTCCACTTTGGTATATTATTATATTGAAGTTGTTTAAACAATAATTTTAAGTTAAAAACTAATAATTCAAAATATATTAGTTTCCAAAATAAAAATATATCACATTTATACATCTTAAAATGAAAATAAATACAATATAAATTATTGAATTTGTTAGTTACTTTTTTAAGACTTTTCTATCAGAGATTTAGTTTTTAAACTTTTCGAAAATGTGTAATAATACACATTAGTAACTTTTGTATAGCAGACCCAGTTATTAAGTATATAAAAGTATCTGGAATAAAAAATGTAATAAGAACATGTTTTTCTGTCCAATAGATAAAATAATTCTAGTTAAAATTTATTATCCATATAGAGAAAAAACTTAGTAATATTTACTTACTGTCAAACGTTTTTTTTTTGTTCTCGAAGTTATTTTCAGTCGAATTTTAAACTAAACTAAAAGTTTAACAAAATTATAATACTTAAAATGTATATAAAATGTTAGATACGTTTTACTTTAAACAGGTAGATATATTTACAGCAATATATTTTTATTATACACAAAAAAAAAAAAACAAGAAAAATCAAAAGAATAAAAAAACAATACTAGTTGTTGCATTTTCTGAAATAATTTTTCTGTTCTCCGTCCGGACAAGTCTTGTAAGTCTTCAGGTTTATGACGCATTGCCTGTTCGGGTAGGAAACGGGGTAGGGTATCAGGGTCAGTATGAAGTCTTCCCTGAGTTTGCTGAGCACTTTTCGCGGGTTTCTGTTGAACACCGGGTCTCCAAGCGGGTTGATCAGAATTTGAAACTTGGTCTGAAATTTGTTTGATTAAATTAATAAACCTTGTTTTTGTGTTATATTACATAAAGAGCATATAAAAGTTATAAAAAATACTTTGCCTAAACGTTTGGGTACTTCGTTTATTGATCAGAGTTTGGGATTTGTCTGAAAGTTGTTAGTTTTAAATAAATAAAACTAAGTCTAGAAAAGTATTATAAATTTAAAGATAAAAAGTGATCTTTCGAAAACTTTATATTATTAGTTTGCCATACTGTTTATAAAAAATAGAACAATAAGTCAATTTAATATGCACTGTTAAAATTGTATTGTTACGAAACCGTTAAAATTATGATGGATAATTTTCCTTCGTTTCTAATATTTATAATTATTTTCGTAACGAGCTTTAGCAAAAAACGTGTACTAAAAAAAATAACAATTTTTTTATCTAACAATAAAAGTAAAGTGATTTAAAAGTCTCCACCAGAAACACAGTTTTATAAAGCTCTGTAGAAGTACTTTGATCCGTATACTAGATCAGTTTTGTTTATTATTGATAAACTTGAAGTATCATATATATTCATGTAGAGTATAAGGTAATATTAGAAATACTCAAGTTTCCTTTTTCAATAAAATAACAAGAACAAAATGACGTTAAACAGTCTTTTAGTCATTATAACGACCTGTAAACTCAAATGTCAACTGCCGTTAATACTAAAACGTTTAAAACCTTTTAAATTGAGAATTTTAGCAAAATAAACAACAAAGTACAAAAACTTGCTTTTTTATTAGCATCTAGGGAATCGGGCATGTGCATGAAGTACTTCAAGTGTTTGGAGTCGAGCAGATTGCCGTTGTTCGCGTAAACGTCAATGTACAGGTGCTTGAAGAAATTCGATTCGTACAAATTGTTTTTGTTAATTGCATCTGAAATTAATATTGAACAAATTATGAAAAGTTAACACATATTTTTTGATGTGAAAGGTCAAGCTGAAAATAAAACATCCTTAGCTTGTAAAAAAACAAACTTAATGTCACTTTATTGCTATTATAAATTGATTTAAGACTCATTTTCAGCATGTATAAATAACTATAAAAATAACTTAATAATACTTCTTGAATTAAACAAAATAGATACCAATTTCAAAGTCCACTTTTATGTACTGGATTATTTTTGATCTTTTCACTTGTGGGTTGTTAAAGTCTTTTTGGGTGTACGTTTTTCTAACTATTTCCGCACCGCAGTTCATTATTTGACCGTATTCAACAGGCCTGAACAAAACTGTAACAAAATAGATAAATTAAATTTTGAAAACTACATTTTACAAAAAATAATTACAACAACATTATTTAGTTTAGGTTAGACCGTTTACTTTTGAGTTACTAACTTCTTAGAACTTTAGTTGATATATATATATATATCTATTTATACAAAAAAGCACCATAAAAAGTCTATCACAACTGTTTTCACTAAAAAGTTTCAAAAATACCTAAAAAAAAGTATGCACATGTAAACTCATGATTAGGTTTCATGAAGCAGTCTTTCTTTACATTTAACAGATATATTAAAATAAAAAACAAACTAACAAAATGGAATAGGCCACATTCTTTCTATAAAGCACTTCTTATTGGTGCTTCTTCTCCTTACAGCGTTGAAAAATCGCTCACTGCACTTTATAGTGTCCTTTTCAACAGCCTGAACCAGGACTACAGACAAAATGGCTAAAACGGGCAAATAGATGTAAAATTTCATTTTAATACTTAGTTATCTGCAAATATAAAAATGATTTTTAATTCTTTTATATTTTAAAAATTCACAAACTTCTTTGAAATGAGTAGTTTGATGCAAAACATAACCAGCAAAATTTTTAAAACGAAATAACAGTTCATTTATACTAGATTGTGTAAAAATATAGTTTGGTTTAAATCACTTTAACTTTTAATCTTAAACTTATCAGTTTGAATCTATACATTTCTCACATTGTTCAAAATAAAATTTTTGTAAAAGTTATCTTTGTTCTTGTTAGTTTGATAAAATATGTTTAAAGTATTCGTTAAAGTAGCTTTTTTAACTAAAGAAATCACTGTAATTAAATACTTAATATTTCTCTAGAACGCTTCTTTATTTACTTAGGCTTGCTTTAAAAATGAACTTGATTAAAATTTTACTTAAGTTAGTACAACAAACTGGGGTGCACGACTATTCAAATTCGGACAATTCAAATTCCGACAATTCAAATTCTTAATAAAAAATTGGAATGGCCACAAATAAAAAAGTTATGTATATTTGTCAAAAAAAAAATACATATGTAGATCATTTTAATATCTATAAGCCATTTTTTTATTTTTTCAAAAAATTGAATAATTTTTGAGATATGGTTTAAATAAAATAAAAAACATAGTCATTTTTAGTAATTTTAAAATATCTTTAATAATATTTAATTTTTTTCAAAAAGAAAATAGTAGCTTGTAGATATTAATAAGATCTACATATGTATTTTTTGCTTTTTGCAATTATACATTACTTTTTTATTTGTGGCTGTTTTATTTTTTTTAAAGAATTTGAATTGTCGGAATTTGAATTGTCCGAATTTGAATAGTCATGTAACCAACAAACTGTAATTAAACTTGTCGCATTTTTTGCTTTGAGTTGTTTTAAAATATATTTAAATACTTACTTTGATTTTTATCTTAATACTTTCGTGTCGTTTAATCCATTTTATACACATTTATAGATGTAAGTTTAATCCGTTGTTTAAAATAATATGGTATACAAATAATGCTAACTAATTAGTTTACCAAAAGAAAATAGAATAGCAAATATTTCAAAATAAAAAGAGAAAAAAAACATAAAGAACTTTTAATAATCAATAACTACAGACTATGTTAAACACAATTTTAAATTTATTTTAATATAAAACCGTTTATTGTCCTTATAGAATAGAAACATAGCTAAAACCGTAATATAAAAACTTAAAATTGCACTTAATTATTTTTAGGTTCAAAGTAGCGCGAAAACTTTAAGTTGTCACTGTGGAATACTTTGTTGATTTATCTCACTACTTCAAATTCAACCTTAATGTTTTTGTAAACACAAAATAGACTGTTCATTAAAACCTGACTAAACTTACGGTTTTGGTGACGACAAACTTTTTTTTTCCTTTTACGTGCTAAGGCTTATATTGTAATTTAAGAAAACTAATTGATGAAAACTTAATGAAACGTAATAAATTTTATGGTTAATTACTATTTGATAGTGGAGTTTTAGAGCTAATAGCTTTTTAAGCTATTAAGCTTGTATACATAATATAATCTATTAGAATGATTTTTAAACTTTAAATATCCAATTTCGCAATGTAACATTGCTACGATCTAATTTTATTTCAAAAACAATTTTCGCAATATCTCTTTAGGAAACATATACTTTAGCTAAGTATGGTTAGGCTAAATAGTATAATGTATTAGTATACACACTGTATAATTTAGTATGTTATCGCTTGTTAATATTACTATAGTATTTAATATATAAAACATGTTTAAATAGTTATCTAAGCTAGCTTTTAAGATCTAAACTTTATAAACGTTTTTAAAGTTTTCAAGAATGTGAACTATTTATACTTTTTTATTAAGAATAAGTTTTTTTAGCTGTTTGTTTTAATCAAACAAATGGTTAAAAAACCAAAAATGTATACTTGATTAGCTTTGACACTAAATTTTATTAATTGATTCATCATAATTTGTATTTATTTTTATTTATTTTAAGTATAACTCAAACTTATAAGCTTCTTGGTCGGTAAGAACTTTTTTAAATGAATTCCTAAAAGTTACTGCACAAATTATACTTATAAGCATAAACTGTTAGTACAAGTTAAACATTTTGCCTAAACAACCTTAGGTTCAACTTTTATCATTTGATATATTTTATTCAAAACATAGCATACCGTACTGTTTACTTAAAGGACAAGTGTACAAGCTGAATCCCACAAACACTGACCTACAAGACTGTTTTGCATATATGACTTCGATTTGGTGAACCCGTATATATACACACCACAAATCTTGTGACTGAAGCAATCTAAGATGCAAGTGATATTGAAATCAAAGCAAAACTAAATATTGCAATGTTCACCCGATACCGCGTATTACGTTTGTTTTGGTCATTTCAAACCAACAGTTTGAGCTTAGTACGTATGTTGAAAACAAAGATTAAATTCCGGAGGAAATCGTTTGTTTGTTAAAGATATGTTACATTTTTTCTAAAGTATACAAAATAATAGAAAATTACATACTAACTTTGAACTTAAAAATTTAAATTACTTTATTGTTTTTACTTTACTCTGTACAAATAATAAACGTTTTATAACTACTCTAGTTCAGTCATTTTAGCAAATACTAACATAATCTTTTTAACCATATATGTTTTGTTTCCATAAGCAAGCGTAGTACAGTAATAGTATATTTCCGTTTAATTACAATAAACTATAACTTTGATTTCGACATACTTGGCAATAACAAATAATTTTCAGATGATTTTGTTTACTGCTTTTCAAAATTGTATACTTTAGTATATTACATTATTGAAGATAAAACTATGTTGAAAAAAGCTGTATTTGATAAACAAAACGCACTATATTATGAAAATTCGTAAAATACTTTGGAAAACTAACGTAAAATTAACAGTTAAGTAAAATATTTATAAATTGCTGCAAGAAAAATGTAATAAATAAAAAGTCTGATAATTTAATACATCTTATAACTAGAAAAAAATTCGGCTATATGATTTGATAAATACCTTTTTTTTTATCTTCATAAGCCTTTATATATCTTTTATAAAAAAAAAACAATCAACATTTGTGACCTCTATATTAATTATTTTTAATATTAATTTGCGTGTAATTATCAAAAAAAATTTATTAGAAGTAAAATACAGAAGTTTGTTTAAATATTTATTTCCTTTTCATTGTAAAAACAATCAATTTTTTATCCAAAATTTCAAAACTTAAAACTCAATTCTCTATTAATTGTTTGTAGATAGATTCGTTCAAAATTTTACTGATGTCGAGAAATTTAAGCTTAAACAAACTTTATTTAAACATTAGAAAAAGTTGAAGTATAAAATTCTATAATACAAATAAACACGATCACAAGTTCTCAGAATATAAAAATTTTAAACATCTCGACCTAAGAAGTTTTTCAACATTAGTTTAACTTAAAAGTGTTTATCTAAAGTGGAGAGTGAACTTTTAGTAAACTTAAATGAAAACTTTTGTTTGGAAAACAACATTATGAAAAGAAACAAACGGAATTTGATGCATTGCTAATTTAGTATAAGGGTTTGTGTAAAAATCACTGCTATAAGAATTTAATAAAAATTGTTTATATTAAAGCAAAGCTTGTATTTACAAAAAATATTACTCGATGGTTCAGTGGTTAATATTAAACAGTTATCTTTTAAAAAATTTAAAAGCTTAATAAGCACAATAAGTCAATTAATTGACTGGTTAATAAATTTTTAAACGACGTTTGAATAATCAGTAAACTCACATAGAAACTACCAATGTGTTATATTATTATATATCATTATATCATTATATATTAAAATATAGATTAAACATTTGGTAATATTACTTTGAAACATAAACTAAACGTTTTACATACGATTTGTTTACCAAACGAATTCAATCAGACTTAGAATAATACAACTTTTTAAAACGATTTTTTAACAAAATTACAATTCTAAAACTTCTAAATCTAATTTCTTTGGGAACGTTTAGCTTTATTTATTTTTTTTTGATATTTTTTATGTTTTATTACAAAGTCCTTCTCTTAAATTTATTTTACTTTTATTTTGAACAATATTTTTTATCCTTTTAACAAGCTTTTTATCTTGAAAGCTGTGTAATTTTTTTTTGTTTTTTATACAGAAAAAAATCCAAATTCAATTTGTTTGTCTGAGTGTGTTAAAGTTTATTCCAATTGTTGAAATGCAACACATTGTAGTTAATGGTAGAGGTGTAGCGTTGCACACTATCGTGAGATTTTTCACTTAACTTAATAAGATATTATTTAATGTTTGATTTATCAGGTGTGTTTATATTCTTAAAGCGTATGTAAACTACGTGTGTTTTTGAACTACTGAGCACTATTAAAACTTTTCAAATAATTCATAGAATGTACGTTGAAAGCTTATAATTATTTAATTTAATTATAAAATTTTAACCTTTGATTTGTTTTAAACAAAACTGTATAAAAATATTATTATGAGTAGAAAGATAGATGTGCTGTAGTTTTTATAAATGTAATTTGCTTATTAAAAAGTGATTTTTAAACTTGTTTATATTTTCAAGTTTATAAAATAGTAATTTTTATTATTATATGTAGGAATTTAGTTTAATACCTAACTAAATTTAGTTTTAAATGAAGTTGCAAACAAACACGTTTCCAATACTAAAAAACTAAAAAGTTTCAGAAATTAAGAACATTGATTTAGATTTGTTATAATACATAATACTTTTACAAAACATTTTCATTGTGTGAATGAAATTGAGGTTAAATGTTATTGAAATTTTTAATCTATTAACAATACATGCTTTACTTTTATAACTGTAGTAAGATTATACTATTGAATTAAAAGCAAATTTTACAGAGTTATCTATCTAAGAAGTAGATTGGAAATGAAAATCTTTAAAATTGTAAGAAACACAATTACATTGTTTCACCGCAAAGCGAGTAAGTAACCGTAGTAGTATTATGTTTGGTAATGATAAACAAAAATAAACGTGCAAAGTGAAAATATAAGCTTAGCAAACAGTAGTCCTACGAATTCAATACAAGCCAAAAACTTGTATTGTATTTTAGAACTTTTTTAAATTTCTGTACAAATTGTTTACGCTTTATGTTTTACAACTAAACCAGATAAAAAGTACTTTGATAGCTATTTCGAAACAACATTTAAAAAAAGACAACAGTTGTAAACTGCACTAAAAACAAAATAGTCACAAAGTTAATGTTTATTTTGCTAGTTTCAAGTCAAAACAAGCAAAGACGAAATCATCTTCTATTATAACGTCATAGACTATGTGTTACGTTATTTTTTTGGTATTTTATTGATTTTAAGTTTAATAAAACATATTAAACGCAAATGTCTTAATTTAAATCAAAAAAAAACATATAAAAACTTGACTTAACGTTGAATAAAACAAATTTAAAAAAAGATAAATATAAATGAACATATTTTACAATTATACTGTGGTTTTTAACTATTATCAAATTTATAAGCACAGTACTTTAAAATTTTGGTTTTTTTGTTACGAAAACTACTTTACGTACTTTTGTAAATATTTTTTACTTATAAGTTTTTATATAAATATTATAGTTTTTCTAGAGAAATAAAACTTACTCAAAAATATCTAAAATTTACCAACATTTAAAATCTTGAATCTAGGTTTAACAACTTTTAAGCATAAATATTTTACTGAATTATAGTTTTACATAACTAATATATCATCTATCATAAAATCAATAAATAAAAGTTTACTAGAAGAAATAAAAACTTACCGAACTCAAGTTTCGTGCCTACGCACTCCTCAACTGAAAAACAAGTTCAAAATAAAGCACAAAACAAAAACATTTGATTATTTGAGTGTTATGTTTTGTGCTTGATTTTAAACTTGTTTTGCAGTTGAGGAATGCGTAGGCAAGACATTTGGATTCTGCAAGTTTTTAAATCTTGTAATAGAACTTTATATATTTTTATATTTTTCGTAAATTCCTATATCTAAAGAAAAACATTTATTCTTCGTTCATTTCCACTATTGAGGTTTTCAAAGTTTAAGCTTAAGTTAATTTAATTAAAATATTGTTCATTGATATTTTGAAATAAAGATTTTTATTAATGCTTTTGCTATTAGTTACTTTAATTTATAATTCCACTATTTTTTTTATGTAAGAAGTCAATTCGTTCTATTAAAATTTTATTTTACTTTTAGAAACTCTTAAAAGTCCTATAAGTATTTAGTTTTTGTCTGAACAAAGTGGTAAAGCTGTTTTTACAACTGTTAGTCATAAAATTATTTAGGTCAAACTATAAATGCATAGATTTATAAATGCTTACCCTAACCTAGTTTCATATAATTAAACTTGAAAAATTAAATAAAAAACAAACATTGAACAAATTTATTACAAATTTTGTAATTACTGTCGTAACTTTTTATACAAATAAGCAATGAAATAACTAGTAGCAGTTACATAAAGCTTAAATTTCACAACAAAAAATACTAAAACTTAAAAATTTTAGTCATATAATTTTTTGTAAAAAAATATTTTCAGTTTTCCAATAAGTTTTGAAATAATTATTTCATCTAAAGTAAGACACAAATTAATGTTTAAAGTTTAAAATTAGTTATTGTTAACTTTTGATTAATTATTTTGTAGTTTTATGATCAACAGCTTTTTATATTTAAAAGTTTTTAAAATAATCTATTTTACCTAAACCTACTAAAATTTTATGATTACAAGTCAATTTTAAAGGTATGAAAAAATTAGATATAAAACGGTCTATCAAATATTGTCGTAAAGGTTTTTGAAACGTTTACTTGAAAAGCATTGATTTTGTATAATCTGTTTAAATTTTATAATAGTTGTACCGTTTCTAAACTGAATTAGAGTCAACTCTATGATGTTTAATGTTGCCTTTATTGCATAAGCATTTTTCAAATTTATTCTTGCTAGAAAATATATAATGCTACGACTACTTTGATTGACTACGGTGATTGACTACACCTATTGACTACGGTGTAAAAATTGGTGATTTTACTTTTTACTTTTAAGTACTTTTGTAGGTTTCATTAGAATCTAAAAAAATTAGCTTAAACTGAAGTTGCAATAAATAAAGAAAAAAATATATATATCGTTATTAAACCTTTTGCAGTATTAGCGTAAAGTTCTTAAATGAGTTTGTTAAATGAGTTCTTAAATGAGTACACTTTTTGTGTAAATGATTGTTAAGTAAGTCTCAAGCCATTTTTGGCTATATGCAGTTGTAATAAATATTCTCTAGGAAAGTTTAAAAGCTAATAAATACTTCACTTAAGTGAAGCTCAAAAAAGCTTTTGAATAATAATTGTTGATTAATAAATTAAAAAACACTTTAATGCTTTAAAATTTGCAAATCAAACCAATCAGTTTTAAGCGGTTAAGCATGCGACTATATTTTATGATAATAAACAGTTGTGTTTTTTATCTGTTTAAAATATGTGATGATTAAATAAACAAAATGCTTACCGTGATTAAAAGTAAACAAGAAAATTTATTGTTTCACTGGCAGATTAAAGTAAATTGAAGTAAATAAATAACCGACCTTGGCATTTAAAACAATCAAAAACTGGTTTAATGTTTTACTTTAATGCTTAAAAATTAATTGATCATGAATGTTTTGGTGTTAGATTGACATTTCATCTTTGAATGAGTTTTATAGAAATCTTTGTTGTACTTTATAGGTTTCGATTTGAAAACAGAGTTTTTTTTTCAAAAGCACTTTAGAAAATCTGGAGTGCTTTTTTATATTGTTTTACTTTATTGTATTATATATAAAGTATTATACAATTAAGGTTTACAATAAGTTAGTTTAGTATACATAGTTATATAATAATTTACCTAGGTTATAAACAAGTTTAAATTTAATATTTGTTCTTTTATTATTTCAAATGACAGATTAATACAAAGTAGCTCTAAATTGAGTTGCTAACTTATGAAATTAAGCACAAAAAAAAACGGGATTGCTTAAACTAATTTCCGACAATGAACGTAAAGTGCACGCTAGTTTTACTAGCATTCTGCGTTAGTAACGGTAAGTGAGATAAAGTAGATTTTGTACAAAAAAACTTAACCAATTATATATTCAAGTATATTTAATTAGTTTAATTTTTTGTATTTATTATCAAATTTAATACTTGCAATTTTATACTAAAAGGATAAACTAGAATAAGACAAAATATAGTTACTATTATAAAGTTATAAAAAGTATTAGAAGAAATTCTGTGTCGAAAAAGCTGAAAATTTTTTATCAAATTTGTATTACGATATAATAGTTGTACAATCAATTGATAAACAAGTAGCTCTAAAAATTTGATAGAAAGAACTTCATAATAAAGCTTTTTAAATAATATGACTCGATAAATGATGTGTAGAAATACTGCGAAAACAAACACAAAAAATTAGCGCAAATTATTCTAAAATTTTATTTTTGAATAAACTTAACTGCTTTTCTCGGTATTATATAAGTAGTTATTATTTAGTAGAAAACATTTAAGCTCATATATACATTTTTATTTTATATTTTGAAGCTTTTGAATTTTTTAACTATTGTTAAATAACTTTAATGTAAAAAACTTAAAAAACATGTTAGATGTTTTAATTAGTGATGTACCGGACTCACTATCCGGGTCCGGGTCCGGCCGGATATTGCCATTTTTGTCTGATATCCGGATCCGGCCGGATTCTAATTTGAAAAAAAAGTCCGGATCCGGTTCCGGCCGGATTCTAATTTGAAAAAAAAGTCCGGATCCGGGTCCGGCCGGATCTCTGTTAGGATCCGGCCGGACCCGGATCTAGTTAGTAGAAAAGAGCATACTGAAAAGTATTTTTTTCAAAAACAAACCCTGTGTAAATTAATAAGAGTCATTTTCGTCAGTTAAAATTAAACACCTACCGTGATTGGCTCATTTTGTACACGTGACTAATTTACATTTGTTTACATTTAAACTATGAAATAAACATTTAAGAAATGCAACTCTTTACGTTTGTTGTAAAATTGAAAACTTTAGAATGAATACTTGCATTATTTATTGTTTAATATTGAGCTCAGAGAATATTTAGAGTTAATACGGTTGAATGTACTAGCCAATGAGAATCATATTACGAAAAGTTTCAAACTAAATACTGATGCAACAAAACATCAGAACATGACAGGCAGTTTATATGTAAGCAGTTAGTTAGTTTGGTGTGCAGCTTGAAGCAACAAAATATCTTAAATTTTTTGTGAAATTTTGTGATAAGTGAATATTTCAACTGAAGTTTAATGTTTTAATATTTAAGCCAGGTTTATAGTTTAATAGTTTATTAAAAATTTTACAGTTTCATGTTTACTAAAAGTTTTATTTAGTTTTTAGTTTATTGTTTTAAGTATTTTGATATAGATTTAAATAGATTCCAGCTTTTAAAGTGTTACCAAAGTAATTAATAATTTTGTATATGCTAGTATTTCTTATTGTGTTTTATATAAAAGATTCATTACTCAAAACTTTCGTGTCTGATTATAGAAAGTAATCTCAGTTAGAATTTAGTATTTGTTAGATATTAATTAAATAAGGTAGGATTTAATTATGATGGGTAGTACTAATAAGTTAAGTGTACCACAATCAGTCCACAACTTTACTACCAAATTGTCAACCTTTGCTAGCTGTTCTACTGATTGTTAGATTAAAGTAATTTTTTCAGATTTAAAAACCTCATTCTGACTCAGGCTTGTTTATACTAACTCTAGATAGTTTTACTGACTTAAACAGTGGCAACCCTGCTAGTTTGAAAAATTTTGGGAATGTTAGAAAATCTTGGACTGCCTCAGGCTAGTTTAGTTTTTTACAAAAGCTCAGGCTAGTTTTATGATTTTGTAAAAAACGCAGGCTAGTTTTCTTTTAAATTTTGAATGAGTTTGAGCTAATCCAGTTTTCAATATTTGGTAATTTTCTAGTGTAATTTGTTCAAGAATTTGATTTCAGATTTTTAATTGTAAATAAAACCTAAATTTGTAAACCTTGTGGGTAGCTGTTCTACTTATTATTAGATTAAAGTTTTTTTTTTCAGTTTTTAAAAACCTCATTCTGACTCAGGCTAGTTTATACTAGTGATTTACCGGACTCACTATCCGGGTCCGGCCGGATATTGCCATTTTTGTCTGATATCCGGATCCGGCCGGATTCTAATTTGAAAAAAAAGTCCGGATCCGGTTCCGGCCGGATTCTAATTTGAAAAAAAAGTCCGGGTCCGGTTCCGGCCGGATTCTAACTTGAAAAAAAAGTCCGGATCCGGGTCCGGCCGGATTCTAACTTGAAAAAAAAGTCCGGATCCGGGTCCGGCCGGACCCGAAATTGTGGGTCCGTAACATCACTAGTTTTAATAGCCTTAAAGCTTTTTGAATAATAAAATTATACCAGAAACATGCTAATGAAAAATCACAAAATAAACTTTTATGTTTTTTTGCAGCTAATATAAATTTAAATATTTGTCTACTAAATTTAACACACTGATATCCAAAAGCTTAATTGTAAATAAGCCAATCATTTAATAAAAACACAAATGTTTGTTCACGTTTTGATTGACTATTATTTTAAATTTTTATTAGTTGTGTTCTTAATTTTTGTAAACAAGTGATAAGAGCTTAAACTTTTTAATAAACTAAATAAGCAAGAAACTTTTTAATGATAATAACAGATACAAGTTTCAAATATAGTTAATTTTGTTATAGGGTATTCTTAATGAGTTAAACAGTAGTTTTTTTAAATAGTTAGAAACTAATAATTTAGTAATTAAAGTAAATTATAGCTACACTTTTTGATTTTTATCATTTTTAGCTACAATTTTGAAAACTAATTAAAATAACGAAAATAAATCGATATGGAAAAACATCTTGAAATTTTGAAAACAATTTAAACAAAACAATTAAAAAAGACTAATAAACAATAAATTACTGAAATATACTTTTTGAAAACAGAGAGAACTTCAAGCCTTCAAATAATCCTTACCTATTTACTTATTAAAAGTCAACAATAGCAAAAAGTAATAAAAAATAGGACATTAAACACTAAAAAATTCAATTAAACCTTTAAAAAAAACTTGAAAATATTAAAAGTATAATTAACTCACAAAGTAACAGCACTGTCTCAACAAAGTTTTTAAGTATGTTCGAAATTTACACTTTCGTTTTTCTTCTTTAAACAATCAAGTAGTAAATCCTTTCAAGCAAAAGTTTGAAGTAAGTAAACAAAAAAACATCAACTAAAACCTTTATAACTTAAAACAGTAAAAATTTAAACTTCATTACATAACAAACACCAACAGCACTGTCGCAAACATCATGCCCCGCGAACTGGAAGGCGTTCAACAACAAGTGCTGGTACTTCTCCAACCCCAAGTTCCCCGAAGTCAGCAGCGAGCTGAACTGGCAGGACGCCGAGAGCTTCTGTCAGAAGGCGGGCGGGCACCTCGCGTGCTACGAGAGCCAATCAGAACAGGTTATGTAGAGTTTCAGCCAATTAATACAATGTATTTTTCTTAAAAACATGCTGTTTTGATGCTCGGTAAAAACAAATTTTCGTTTATTTTTATACTAAAGACTAATTTTTCTATTTATTCATTAGAAATTAAATACAAAGGACAATTATAACAGGCTAATAAGACTTTTAACTAGTCTAGTTGGAACACATTTAAATAACCATACAAAACTAAATGTGAATTTACCTTTAATACGATTAAATTTTATATTTATCCGTTAAAAAAATTGTTATTTTGTACTTAAGTCTCAACTAACAAAAACATAAGCTTCATGTTCTAAAACAAATCCCACTTAAATTGTTATGCTTATATATTCTAACTATACATCAGCTAAAAACAAACGCTAGAAGTTTTTTATAACTAGCGTAATCTTTGTACAAAAGTAGAACTTTAAGTTTTTTAATAAATTTTACAACCAATTTATAGGATTTTGCCTTTGAAAATATAAGAATTTACCAAGACTCCGAATGGTGGATTGGTTTGAACGACATAAACTATGAAGGAAATTACGAATGGATTGATAGTAGCATTCCATATGACCAATATACTGCGTTAGTAAAACTGATAATAATCAACTTTATCTTTGTTAGTAAACCTTACTAAGGTAAATTTTACGCAAAAGCTGATAGTAACAAGTTTGATAATTAAAACAAATGCATAATTTAATTTAACGCTTTTAGATTAGATAAACTATATTATAATTAATCAAATATAAGCTTAAAACACAGTCTAAGTTAAAATTTTTTAGTCTATTTACATGAAAACTATATACCTTGAAACACTTTTTGTAAACAGAAACTAAACAGTAAAGTTATAGTTTTAATTCTTGTTTTAATTAAAACGTAAAAAAGAATGCTGTAAAACAAATGAACAATTTTTTTGAAAGTTAAATTGCTGTAACGTATTTTTTATAAACTAAGTTAAGTAGCAACTGCTTTAAAAATAATCCCCCATTTAGAAACTGGCGTATAGGAGAGCCAAACAACAGTGGTAAGGAGGACTGTGTCGAAGCTTGGGTTTACAATCCCTTCTATGATGGTAAATGGAATGACAAGAGCTGTGATAATGTTAACAGGTTTGTTATATTTAGTAGCTTGGCTCAGTTAGATTAAGAGCAGATAGTTAATTTAAACATACATGCAGACCTAAGTTTTATCAAACGTTAAAAGTTAAATAAGTGAATCAAATTTTGTATTGCCTTAAAACAACTAGTTCAAATCAATAAACTTAATGAAAAACAAATTTAATTCTATAACGTCTTTCGCAGCAAAGTTCTTTGTTCACAAGTTCTACTTATAAGCTCTAAAAAAATAACATTTTAAAGCCTTCGAAATTTAAATTATCTTAGTTTACTGTTGAATTTTAAAGTAGTGCTTTATTTTGACACCTAGGCCTAACATGAAGATACCTAAAAAACATAAAGAATCCAGTTAGCGTTTGAAAAAAATCATGACATATTGGATGTTGTTAATAACAGTGTACTGTCCATATCTACTTACCACATTACAAAACCCTAAAGGTACAAATATATAAATACTAACTTAATTCCACAGGTTCATATGTTCTGCGCCTAGTGGTCAGTCTGACAAATGTCCGCAGGGATGGAGCTACATGGAGGGAAGCGACAGTTGTTACAAGGCTCAACACGATGGGAGGAACTGGCACGACGCTGACCTCGAGTGCAAGTACGTCATAATTGATAACAGTTGACTTAATTAATTAAGCTAATATTACAAAATAGGTCATAAATTGAATTGTAAAAAAGGTAAACTGGTAACCGTTTTGTGACATCAAAAGTACTTGTTTTCAAGTTTTACTTAAGTGAAAGTGGTTTGATGCCATAAAAGGTAGTAAAAAATACCAATTTAATAGCCTTTTAGCGAACAGTAAGTAGACCTACTTAAAAAACAACTTAAAATATTTTTTTATTTACGAAAAAGATACGAACAAATTTAGCTTTTAGATTTCTTTTATTACTTTTTATGCTTCAGGCATTTGGTTCGACTAAAAACATAACTCAAAATTTAAAGAAAACATCGGTAACCAAAATGTTTAAGTTAAGTTTCTTTAAGTTAAGTCTCTAAAAATTGTTTTCTGTATTTATATAACTTTGAATTAGTTAACCTTATGTTTCTTGATTATTTTGTTTTGGTTTATTCGTTTAGCGACAAACAACTGTTTTAAAAACTTACAAGTTATTGTTTAATAGTCATTTTAAACTAATATTCAAAAGTTTTCATATACGAAAATACCATTATTTTTTTTTTGTTTTACGTTTAAAGTGTTAATGTAATATTATGTAAAAATAAAATAGAAGCACTTAGTACTAGCTTATAACGTTTAAGTCTAAAACTGTAATATAAATATTTTTTGCAACTATTATACCTTTTACATGTTTTAAATAATATATAAATTTATTAATTACTCGAATAGACTTTCAAGAATAAAGTTTATATGAAATTTAAATGAATTCTCAAGTTTTTATCAATCGAAAGTTATGAGTATTAGCCTTAATTCCTGTAAAAGTACATTTGAAATTATTTTGTCAACCTTGAACGATAAAAGAGAAAATAATTTATTTTGGAAGTAAATAAAAAATTTTGTTTGTTTTATAACGTAAAAAATGTACATATGACAGTTTACAACAATTAAAAATGATTAAGAACAAATATTTTAAATGTTCAAAACAGCTTTGTATTATGTAAAAAATTCTATATAACATGTTTTGTTTTAGTTCACGTTTTTTGTTTGGTAAACTTTTATTACTTAAAAATGTTGTAAATTCAATGCCAATTGTTAATAAAATTAGGCTACGCAGCTATAAGACCTTGACTATTGTTTCCAAATGTGATGCAAGATTTGTATAATTGTTTTTTAACTTTTAAATAGTCTATTTTGAAAGTATATTACAAATTTTCGTGAAAGTTTTTGTATCTGAAAACTGAATATATTATCTCTATTCAAACTATCAATTTTGTTTTTCTTTGTCAATGAATATTTTCAGATAAGTCTTTGAACAGGTACATATTTTGATATTTAAACAGGAATAAAACTCAAAAACTTGTGTACAGCATTTGGCAATTATATTGGTTTACTAGTAATGTTATGAAGTTGTTTTTTTACAGAGAATTTATACGTCTAAAATAATACTATAAGCCTTGTTTAGAAATGTTTACTGAAGTAGTACACTAATAAAAAAAGAATTATAATAACTTAACTGTTTTATGCAAAAGTAATAATTAGTGATTATACTAACTTAATTTAAGAACTTTTAACACAGTAAACTAAACTTTTTTATCTGTTATTTTACTACAATCACGTACAGAATCTCCACAAGCACTATTGATATTTATCTGTTTATTTTCAATGCAAACATCAAACACATTAAGCAAATAAGCAAACAGTTTTGCATGTTTAAAAGATCCAAAGTACGTTTATTGTAAAGTATAGTAAAATATAAACAATCTAACATTGATTTAAAACTGCTTTCTTTTGAAAATTTTCAAGTGTTTTCTAAAATTATCATATACACTATTAAACTGTTTATTAGTCTAAATCGTATTTAACTTGTTTATTTGATTTACAAGTACATTAAAAAAGTTAAGTTTTGAAATCTACTTTTAGTATATATTTTACTGATAGAAAGTTTAAGACTTAACCTATCTTTATATTTGTACTGTGAATATTTTGTTTAAAAAATTATGTAATCTAAAAGGTTATACTTGTAGTTTTTACTTATGCTTGGTGTTTAACTTTAATTAACATTGTTTATATTTACCTTAACTATTCAATTCCAGTTTATTTTGAATAAAAGCTAGTTCAATTTTAATTTTAACTGTTCAAGTAAATAGTTTAAATTAATCGAAAATCTAAAATAAGGTTATTAGCTAAAACATGTTTGTATTTAAACAAGGTATTACGAAAAAAGTAGCCAATTTTTTTTTAAATCGTTCTTTTTGATTTTTTATTCTAGGAAAGTTTTTGCAGAAGTCATAAAAACTTTTGTCCGGGCAAAAATTTGTAATTATGTTTGTCAAAACTTTCAGTTTGTTATTTAAATACGGAAAATCGCATGCATGTCATTATTAAAGTAAACATAATTTCATGATGTACTAAGTACCTGTTTGATTTGATTGTTTATTTATCAGTATGAAATATTGCAAGTTTTAACTCTTTTAAGCAGGGAAAAACTTACAACTATTTTAAACGTTTTTATTTTGTTTGTTGCTATTTCAAAAACTTTTACTTTCTATTAATTTGAAATTAATTTAAACAATTTCAATCATCACGTTATACGATAACACAAGATTAACATAAACTTGTAGTTAAGTTTTTCTGTTTAACTAACTAGTTATTAGTATAATTTTTTAAAGAAGCTTTAAAAAAAGTCGCATCTAGAAAAAAATAATTTGCACAAAGTGTAAAAATAATGTGCACATTTAGGTATATGTTTAAATGATATTGATATTATTTTAGAGCTCAGGGTTCGTGGCTGGTATCAATTCAATCTTCTGCGGAACAACAATTTGTTGCAGACCTGATCGCTCAGACTCTAGATAAAAACTTCTTCATCGGCTACTCTGATACTGTGAGTTTTAATTTAAGAGTATTTAATAAAAATGCTGATATTGATTTGTATAGTTTGTAAAGAAAATGTTTTTTTTTGTAACTTAACAAACGTTTACAAGTATGTACATGGTGAAATTTTACAAAAAAATAGTTAAAGAAAATGTTTTGATAAACTAGTAAAACATTTCAGACCAATAGCGTAAAATTTTATTATAATTTTATGATAAAAACTCATTATTAAATTATCAAATGTAATTTCAGGCTTCACCGAAAACGTTGTCTTGGGTCGACCCGTCGGCTGCACAAAACAATTACAACAATTTCAAGTCTGGACAACCTGGTAGCCCGTTAGTTTGTTATTATTATAATAAGCTTTTAGTTGTTAAGAAATATTTTGTTTTTTGATTGTAAAATAATTTAAAAGTTTTATATATAAGCACATAGTATACATTCCAAAAATTGAGCTCTTCATTTTTATTGATTTCAGCTAACAACAGTTTTTTGCTCGCATTTATGCGTAAATACATTGATGATGAAATGTTTAGGAGTTTGGCATTAAATTAGTTTCTGATGCAAGTTGTGTTTTAAAAACGTATCTTTTTTAAATAAATCTCTAACACGTCTTAACTCCAAGTTTTTGGTTTATTGAATTTCAATTACTTCTCAGTTTACATAATTACAATGCTTAGACTATTTCAATCGAAAATACTTGTTTCCTTCATACAATATATAAGTTTTAACAAAACTCAGTTATCAAGAGTTGCACAGTGTACTGTATAACGCTATAAACAAAATTAAAGCAACGTAGTGGATGCTTTTGAAAAGTCTGTATAAAAATTTCAATCTACGTAATAATAAACTAACTCAGCTGTTTTGAGTAAAACTTAACAAAATCTTGAAGTTATGCAAAATGTCAAGTTTTTTTCACCTACCAATATTTATTTGTCAAAGCTTTGAAAAGCTTATTAATTTATTATCTACTTTACTTATATCAAAATTTAAGCAACTCAAGATTGTAACTTTTAAACAGTTTTTTTTTTCTTTTACAGACTGCCTTACGTGGGTTCAACATGTATCATGATGAAGTTAGATGACAATTCTCAGTGGTCAGCAGTTAAATGCAGTGAAATAAGTCAATACGTTTGCGAAAGAGGACTTAAAGGTAGAAACTAGATTTAGATGCATATAAAGTTGTTTGTACATTTTTGCGTAAAAAAAACTTTTAAAAACACATGCATAACGGGAGTTCAAGCCGACAAATATTATTGTTATTTACTTGTTTATCATTTGTCTTTTTAATAAGTTATGAATATCTGAGTATTGACTGTGTATAAGGACACTTAAACATTAACAATTTAACTTTTTTGCTTTAAATTGTGTTATGTAGTTATTTTCAAGCATGCACAACGATTTTAATTTTTGGACGGTTGTAAAATTACAAAAGGACATAAAGAATTATAAAAGCTAGTGTAGTATTTCATTACTTGCTACTTTTATTATTAAGAAATTTTGCAATAAAGTTTAGTTGCAAGTAACACACGTTGCTTATTTGTTGTTAACTTCACGCGAACAATTATTTCTAAGTTTTCAAAACTATGTTAAGTATATTTTTTTTTTCCTAAACAGCAATGCTATATTTAAAGTATCCGACAAAAGCTTTTATGACTTCTGCTTAAAGTTTCTTTAAATAGAAAATCAAAAAGAACGATTTTAAAAACAATAGCAGTAAACAGTAAGCACTATTATAACAATCGAAAGCATTAGTAGGCTTCAAACTGCTTGCCGAGAGAATTCGTTTTTTTTTGTGTCGGTGATTGCGCAATATTTGTTTAAACAATTTTTATACTAACATTTTAAGTATTTAATGTTTTCAATATATTTTCACAGGAGACTGCCCAGCAGGATGGACTTTATTGAACGGGGTTTGTTACGAAATAGTGACCAACCCCAACAGGGCGCAGACGTGGACGAATGCCAAGGAGGAGTGCAAGAAAATCGGCGCGCAAATGCTGAAAATCACTAGGTTTGTTTGACATGTACTGTGTAGTTTTTTGCTATTCAAGTTGCTTGTTTCGCGGTTACATAGCTTAAAAACGAACAAATTCAGCACAATATATGTCTAAGCTCACTTACTTTTGGGTGACAATAGTGTAATGCTGTCATTTTTAACAACGACATCGTCATCATCACAATTAGTATGAAGAGATTTAAAGTTCACAAAATATAATAACAAATCGAACTAACAGCGCGGAAGACCAGAAATTCTTTGCGATCACGCTGGAGTCAATCAGAAATTCCTACATAGACCAGCTGTGGTTGGGAGGTTCCGATATCGGTTCGGATGGTCGCTTCAAATGGTGGGACGGCACCCAAATTGACCAGTACTTCTGGGCGGACGCCTACCCCAAGGAAACTCAAGGTGAGTAAACTTTAAAACATACACATTCTATTAATGAATTAATAAACTTTGTTTCTAATTAGCGTAGCAAATATTAGTTGCTTTTGTAAATATAGCTTTTATAGTTACATCAATTTTAGTATGATACAAAACTATCTGCCTTTTATCAGAATGCTGAACTTAGTTTAACTATAAAACTTAAATTTAAAGTACTGATTTAGCTTCATTTAGCTTCATTTAGCTTTAATATTAAATATTAATCAACTAACTAATATTGAAAGGTCGAGACGACTGCTTGACACTGTACACGGGTAAAAACGACAACAATTGGGAGAATGGTGATTGTTTCAGGCAGCTTCCTTATATTTGCACCGTGCCCGAAGGTGCTAAACTCAACCCGACCAACAATGATCATATTACAGGTATCAAGTTTACACAAAAAACCACGCAAAATTATTAGTTTTTGTCAGAACTAAAAATAACACAAAAAGTTGTTATGCAAAGAAATTTTTGGTTATAATAATTACTAAGCAGGTTTTAGTAGTTTATACTGTATTAAAGATTAAAAAATGTAACTATATAAAAGGATTAAATTGACCATGTTTTTAAAACTTTTTACTAATTCAGATACATTTAAGCAGTCCAAGAAAGTACTAAAAACAGCTAAAAATCGTATAATTAAAACGACATTGTGGATATTTATAAAATGTACACATATAATTTACTGTACGTAGAGCTTGAAACAGCATAATTTTTTTTTTGTTTAATAAAAATCAAACAATAACATTATGACGTCACACAGTCGACGGAAATTGCGACGAGGGATGGCGTCATTACAACGGCAAGTGCTATTTCTTCGGCGACAGCACGACTACGAAGAGCGACGCCGACGTCCAATGTTCCACGTTTGGTGCCACTTTAACTAGCATACTGGATCCCAACGAACAGAGCTTCCTCGTTGGTATGTTGAATTTCAAGTCGTTCGCAATAAATGCAGTTAGTTTTATGCGAAAGGTTTTTTGTGGTCGGTAAAAATAACAAAAGGGATATCAAGCAAAGTTAACTATAACAAATATTTTGAACAACAACAATATAAAAAATTTATTAAAATAATTACCGTGCTCCTGATTAAAATTGAGACTGTCAGCTCTTGAGAAATTTTAGTTCCACATTTTTGAACAAAACTCAAAAGTTTAGTCAAACGCATTAAATTTAAGCAGAGTTAAAAAAAAAACTTAATATTTCCTGTTTATATTAAAAAGTACTGTTTTTGTTTAAAACACATGCTGTTTCTAAAAAAGTAAATAAAAAACAATCACCCCCACCAACAGGCCACACGCAGGGAGATTCCTGGATCGGTTACTACGACGACGGGTCGGGTTACAGGTGGTCGGACGGGTCGCTGTCCAACAGCTTCTACAACTGGGACAACGGGGCGAGCAAGAGCCAGTCGTGCGTGAAGATGGACACCAACGGCTTGTGGATGGACAAGAGCTGCACGAGCCAGTACAAGTTCATTTGCAAGAAGGACGACAGTTAGTGTATTTTGTTTGTTTTGTGTGTACTTTTGTACACTTATTTCTAAAGTTTTATATTGAACTCTGTTGAACAAAGGTGTATCCTGTGATTATTATTTGGCTTATGAAATACCTACATAGTATAGTGTTTTATTGTTTAAAATAATTCAGATATTAATATTTTTAAACTAATAGAACCTAGATTAACTTTTCTTCCTAATCTATTTAAAACCTATCTGCTTAAACGCTACAATATGTAGTAACTGTAGTTTAAAATAAAGATTATTTGAAGTAAGTTTGTTTTTAGCTTTATCATCATTTTTAACTAATGTTTCTATTTCAACAGACGAAGGAACACAGATCATAGAACCTCCTACGGCAGGTAAGTTATTATATGCTTTCCAGCATAAATTTTACATTTAAACAATTAACTATTTCAGTTCCTGGAGATTTTGATAAATGCAACGGAGGTGGATGGTTTTCCGATCCGACTTCAACACAATGTTACCTCGTAAGTTTATATTAAAATCGATATAACTCGGTGTTTAACTATATTTGAGGTTTAATAACTTTCTAAGTTACCTGCTGAAAAAAAACTGGTTTGTGATCAGTTTAAAATGTAAAGTTTAGTCTAAGATCAACAGTTAATTCTTTTTTTTTGTGGTTTTTACACATTATATTTATTATAAAACTGACATATATTGAACATAAACACAGTCGTAATAACTACTTGGTATATTTTTTATTATAAATTATATTTACGTCACAGAAAAACACAGACGTGGTAAGGATTTGGTATAATCTATATTAAATTTTATTTACACTAAAGATTAAAATAGGTGTAGCTTGAAATGGGTATAAATTTTATCAGAACATCTATTTATTTTACAGATCAACACAGACGTTGCTAGGACTTGGTATGACGCCAGAACTGCTTGTTTGAATAATGGGGGTGACCTCGCCAGTATTAACAGTCCCACTGAACAGAAATTCGTTGAAAGTAATTAATTGATTTAATTATTAGTTTGAAAACTTTGACTAACAGAATAAGTCAAATGAAATGCCTATGATTTTGTTACATTAAAAGCACGTTGCAAACATCTAATTTTTTATACATTTAGTTTTAATCTATAATAGTCAATACTTTGCATTATGAACTATTTTTATTCTCTTTTTTTAATACCAATTAACACTCTAATGTTTACAAAAACTGAGATGAAAAATAAATATTAAGTTATGAGATGTTTTGTTTTTCGTGCTTGAAATTGTATTTATTCATATATTTACGGTTTTTACAATTAAAAACTCACAAAGATAGTGTAAGAATGTTGATTTAGTCATTTTTTTAAATTTAAACACATTTCAACAGCCGTACTATCGGGAGTACCAACAGCAGTAAATGTGTGGATCGGATTGATTGATGCCAACCCATTTGACAACGACATACTTGACACCGCTGATAATGGTTGGGCGTGGAGTGACAACACACCCGTACCTTTCATCAACTGGGCACAGAGTGCGTTGTTTTTTGTACAAGTTTCAATAAAAATACCATATAGATAAGCATTTTCTTATACCAATTTAGCTAAAGAGTATTTTAAACTTGAGATATTGTATGTATACACACAGTCATATCAATTTTGACGTCACATACGTAAACAAATAAGAGTTATGATGTCACTAATACAATATATTTTATTAGATGAACCACTATACTACCACATTGTTTGTATTAATTGTAGTACATAATCAATTAGTTTTTATGACGTCAATTATTACGTAATTATGACCAAAATTATGACGTGATTATACTATATTATCAATTAACAACTATGACGTCACACAGACGAGCCGAACAACGCGGGTGACGAGGACTGCGGAGAGATCTACGTGGGAGACGGAAGCTGGAACGACGCGAGCTGCTACTCGCACAAGCACTTCATCTGCGAGAAGACGGGGGACATGACCTCGATTAACGGGGATCCGGACGAGACCGTCAACTGCAAGCCACACGAAGAATGCTGTTTCAGGTTTGGGGGAATTTTTTTGACTGTTCTATTTATGCTAATGTGTTTTCAACTGTAGGTATAGTTGTTATTTTAACAAGTAAGCTTGCTATTTTTGCACATTCTTTAAAAACTATTCTTATTGTATAATGTGTAAATGACATGTAAATAAGTATAAATACTTATAAAACAATATTAGTGAACTGCACGCCCCATAAAGGCTGATAAATCAAGTTTTAGGAGTTTTATTTATAGTATTTGTTGTTTTTGCTGTTCCTATTGTTAATATTTGTAAATATGTTTTTAGCTTGTGGATTTTTTATTGTTTTGTAAAATGCAAATAATAGTTTAATGAAGATGAAAAGTGTTAAACACAAATAAGTTTATAATTAAATTTTTTTTAACATAAATAAATTTTACTTTTTTTATCGTGGTAAACTTTATATATGGGGTTGAAAACAACACAAAAGACTGTTTAAGTTTATGTAGAATGTTTAAAGTTTGAGAAGCAAAGTATTTGTTTGTTTATAAGTAAACGTGTCAATTTATGAAAATTGTTTTAACAAAACATGCATAAATACCAAGACAACAATTAAACTATATAGAAAAGTATGTTAGATTTTCAGACACTTGGGTGCAGAGTACGTTGGTGATTTATCTGATAACAATAAAACTCTTGTTTTTATCAACCATAAATAAATAAACTCTATGACAAATTTATTATATATTTGCAGACACTTGGGTGCGGAGTACGGTGGCGATCTATCGGACAACGCTCTCATCGCTTCATCGGAAGTCGACTATTACTTCAGATCTTCGAGAGGAAGACTCAACACCCCGGATGATGTCGTTGATTTTGTTAGTTTTTTGATAGAAGCAGTTGGTTTTAGTTTTTGGTGTTGTTGTTCACAAATTGCTTTAAAAGCTAATTTGTTCGGCTTAATTATGATGAAATAATAGTGAAGTTAAAAATATTAAATTTTCAAAATACTAAAGCTACTCAATCAAGTCAACCTGTAGAATTACTACACAGTTACATAATCCCTCTGATAAGAAGTGTTAAATAATTTAGACAATTTTAATTACATTAAACTTAAAAAGTATAAATATGCTAAACTCTTTTTGATACTTACAATGATTACTTTCTATCAACTTTAGGACAAGTTCACGAAAGGTCAGGGTCACGGAGGATGGAAACCGGCAGACAATGACCAGGAAAGATGGCTGCAGGTTGACTTCGAAGTCCCTGTTAATGTGAAGGGAATACTCACACAAGTAAGTACTGTGTTTTGTGGGACACGTTCAAAATTCACCCGCGATCAAAACCTACCCTATCAAAATCCACCCAGTCAAACTCGAGAACCGCTTACTAATTGAGGATAAGGGTTAGGGGTAATAGTGATAGTTGAAAAAAAAAATATAAAGTAAATAAATAAAGAATGTATTTAAAAAAATGGGTGAATTTTGAACGCGGGTGGATTTTGATAGTATACCGTATTTTGTATATGTTTTGTTTTCTGTTAAATAAACTTGCAAATAAACTAGTTACAAAAATCAAAAATATTTTAGCTACATTTAGTTGTTTTTTACAACAAATGGTGTACGTACTCAACTGTTATATACACTTTTTTAAGTTTAGTCTAACGCACTAGTGATTCCAATTTATTGTTTATCTGATTAGTTAAGTTTGTTTTAGTATACAAAGCTATGTATTTGTTTTTACATTCGTAGCAGAGTCGACGTGAACGTAAAATAAGCACAATATGGTTTATATCAGCCTAATAACAACATAATTTTAACACATTTTTATAATCTATACATTGTAACTCTTTTATTTTGTTAAAGTTTAACAACAAACTTTTTTTTTACTAACTTTATTTTGAAAGCCTAAACAAGCAGCCAAACACTAAAATCAGTTTTTGTTATAAAATTATTTTTTACAAAATAAACATCTCACAGGGTAGGAACGGAATCGGGCAAATAACTGATCGTGATTGGGTGACCAAGTTCAAAGTCGCCCACTCAGCTGACCCGAAGCACCTTGGCGCCAAAACCGAAGACTGGGAATTTATATCTGATCAGTACGGACAACCCATTGTTAGTCTGTTTAATATAATACTTGTAAGTAAAATCTGTTATAAAAATAACTAGATAGTTTGGCAAGAGAAGATTAAAGAGTAGATTAAATTATTCCTATTAATAAAAACCCAATTGTTATTTTTCGTTTTTATTTAATCAATTCGTTTCATAACGGACAACCCATTAACGATTCTATTGATTTTTATATTGGTGAACGATCTGATTTTTTTTAAACAACATGATAGTTGACTTTCAAAAAAAAAGGGAACCAAAATGTACTAATAGTAACAATAGTTCAAATATTGAAGTCAGCAAGTTTATTTAATAACTTGTAAAGTTTTGATCAAAGCTATGTCTCGTCATAAAACACTTTTTACAACATTTTTAAGAAACGATAAAATATTAAAATCGTTTAAAAAAAGTTTTCAATGATTTCAGATGAGTTTGCGTCTGTACGTATGTAAAACATTTTAACATAAATTAAATGATACTTAAGAAATAAAACAACTAATGAAATAAATCTAACTTAATACTCTATCCACATCTCAAAAAAAAAAACCAAGAGCTTACACGACCAGCAACTTATTCTGTAGATTTTAAGCGGCAATCCTATTTACATAAAATCTTAGGAAAACACTTGAGTTATATGCCTATAATAATAATATATTTAATACATTTCACAGATTTTCAATGGAAATCACGATCAGGACACGGTTGTGACGAACATATTTCCCCGTCAAGTGGTAGCTCTTCACATGAGACTGTACGTACTTGAATGGAAGGACGAACCGATAATAAGACTCGAATACATCGGCTGCTCTGCTTGTGAGTGATAAAATACATTGTTTATACTTTATGTTTAATAAATGACCTATTTTTATATTTAACAAAAATTTTAACACTTTTTGAGAAGTTTGAAGTTGGTAGAACTTGAAATTTTGTACGCATTATCAATAAATTATAGTTAATTAGTGTGTAACTCAAGTTGTAGTGTCTTTGAAGCTCTTTTTACTCAAAAAACGTGTTTTTCTTTATTAATTTGGTGTTTAAGTTTGTTAAATTGTTTTTGAAAGTGTTTATTAAACTTCACCTGGATAACTGATAACTAGCAAGTCTAAATGATATGAACGTAAGTAAAGTTTCAGTACTAGAGTAGATACAATAATAGTTTGAAAACTTAATATTTTTAGTAATTTTCAAGTAACAAAAACAATATTTTTTGTTCCAGCCTGCCTAAACGCCCTTGGTATGGGTAACGGGTTATTCTTGGATTCATCGATTCAAGCTTCTTCTTCTACAGCAGGCCATGAAGCTAAACAAGTGAGAGCCCCTACAGTCGACGGTAAGTAAAGCATACTGATGTATTTAAATAAAGTTTTTTTGAAAAAATAAATCGAAATAAGCTTAAAATTATTTTAAAAATATGGCCTATTTTTACTTTAAACACAATTACTTTCAAATATTGCTCAAAAGATTAACTTTTGTGATAAAAAGTCTAAAAAAGAGAACGATTTTAAACATTTATACATAAACACGATTGGCATCAAACAAGCTTAGAAAACTTATTTTTATTGATAGTGATATAAAAAACAAGACATGTTTATAAAAAAGTTACTTTTTTCGCAGGAGAATGCCTGTCAAGCCAGTCTGACGTTGGTCAGGGGTACAGAGGTTACATCAGCAAAACTGCTTCCGGCATCGAGTGCCAACAATGGGTGTCGCAAACCCCCCATGCTCACAACTTGTATGTTTATATTATAAAATATTGATATCAATGAAACAATTTCAAACTGACAGTTTTTTATTAAACACAGTGTTTCATGCATAAAGCAATGATCACGAACTAAAAAAAATCTAATCTGTTTATATTATAATACACTTATTTATTACTGTTAGATCTTTATTTGAAACAAAGCTTATATGTGCTTCAGTTAATGAATTAATATTTGATTAAAAATCTATCATTTAGTTAAAGTTAAAATATGGGTTTTGAGCATTTAAGTTAGTACATCACAAACTGATACTACACATGACAACATCTTTAATTAAAAAAAACACAACTAAATTAAACAGAATAGAAAAAAACACCTATAAACCATTAATTTTTTTCTTTTATATTTTATAAACACAAACTTTACTGCGAACAGCAAGCCAGAGAACTACCCTCAAGCGAGTCTGCATGGCAACCGGTGCAGGAACCCGGACGGGAGATCCACGGGGCCATGGTGCTACACCACCGACCCGGCTGTCGAGTGGGAGTCCTGCATCGTTCCCGTGTGCCCGAGTTGGTAATTTTAATAAGTGTTCAGTGTATTAGGCTTTACAATGAGTTTAACTTTTTAATGTTTTGTATGTCTAGGTACAGCTATTTTATTACTTTAAAATTACTCTTCACTTAATAGTTAAACTATTTCAGTTTTTTTCATTATTCATTAAAAAAAAGAGTAGCTTGCATACCAGCAAAAATTAAAAATAAGTACATATTGAAATCGAAATATTAATGATTTTAACTGTAAACACTTCTATTAACTAACTTAAGTGTTTCAAAGCTATCGACAAAGTTATCAATCACAAAATTATAACTATATTTTATTTAAGGTTACACACCAACTGGTTGGCAGCCTTCCAGTCCGACAAACTCCTGGGTAGAAGTCGGATTTGGTGATTATTATAAGGTAAATTAATAAATATAATTTACTTAATTTTATACAATTTACTTTTTTTTTGAAGTAGTAGTTTAAGGTGTGAGTTTTAATACTTTTGAAGCCATTAAGTTAAAAGTACTTAATAATAGGTATTGTTTTATCTATGAGTATTTAAATAAAGATGTTTTTTACTAAATTTAGACTTTAATTTTCAAATAAACTAACAAAACGTTCATTTTTATTTCTTTTACAGGTACAAGCTATAACATTGTTCGGGTTTGATTTGAGCAACTATGTATCAGCTTATTCAATAGCCTTCAGTGATGATAGCATTACTTATGTTAAGTATACAAACCAAGCTGGTGTTGAACATGTAAGTTTATTAGAAATAAATTACTACCTTATCCTTTCTAGCACTTTGTGTCTAGTTCACACATAAAATTTTGTAAATAAATATTTGAAAACCTTAAAGTTTACAGTCAAAAGGTCATATACCTTCTTATTTAGACTTTATCATGGTATTTATACTTAATAATATTATTATTGTAAAACAAAACGTAAGTTTATAGGAGATAAACGTTTATGAACTATTTTTCAATCAGCTAAAAGTTAATCTAACCTAGTTAATGAAAGTTATCTTAGCTATATAATTTTTTTCTTCTATACTTTTAATCAAATAGTCTTTATCACCTTCTACGTCTTTAAAATAAATTAAACTTTTCACTTTCCTTTCAGTACTTCAGAGGTGTGGACGGCAAAGTGCCCTACTACCAGGACGTACTGAGGGAGGCGATAGGCACCAAGTTCCTGAGGATTTACCCCAAACAGTGGGTGGGAAGCCCCGAAATGCAGTTTGAGGTGAACGGTTGCTATAACAACAGAAGAATTTCCTGCCCCGGTTTATTTAACTTTTTTTTATTAATACTTTTGAACTTGCTTTAGTTGTTGTGTAGAAATTTTATTTACAACTTTACGGCAAAGTTTATTATGACAGTAATCTTATTTTTAACCACATTATGTTTTTATAGGCATCTACTACTATTAAGATTGTTTACCTTGATAAAGACGTCATAAAACAAAGATACGGGAAAGATATTAAAACAACTATAATACTAAACTCTATAAGGATTTTGTGTTAAATAATAAGCAATTCATGTTTAAGTAATGATTTTTGAAAATATTTTTATACTAAAGCAAGTTTTGTTACAAGAAACCAGTATCTTTTTAACAAACTTATATTAACAGATGAAACAGGAATATAAAAAGGTTTGAGCTAAGTAATATAACAGTCTAATAAAGCATTCTAACTTCGTAACTGTTTTGATATGATTTGTTAAATTACAAATATTAGTTATAACCGATTAACAGACACAGCTCGGGCATTCGACACAGGTGTTGATGAAGACGTGACAATTGATTGCCCTGCCGGTTGCTTAGCAGACCCTAACAACGACCCTGTTTACGGGGGTGACCCCAATTATTCCGAGGTTTGCTTGAAAAACGCTTGTAATATTGATTCAAGTTAACAAAAAAAAATTCTAAAGCAAAAAGGTCTACGGAAAAGTATAAATTTTAGTTAAGCATAAAACCCATTAGAAGACAATTTATAACTTTTGCTGACAGTACCGTTATCTTCATCTTTAAAGTTAACTGATCGTACCAAAAACAATAAATATAAAATAACTTTAGAAAACAGCTTAAGTAATTAGATTGCTGTAAAAAACCAATCAAAAAAATCAATTCATGTAAAACAGTAATTACGAAATAGTTTTCAAGATCATGTCTTTGATATGTCAATAAAACTTCGTTTAAAAAAGCTAATATAAAAATTGTGTTTGCAATTGTTTAAACCAATGTTTCTTTAAAACAAGGACTCAGCAGTATGCTTGGCGGCCATCCACTACGGTGCGCTTAACCCAACGCACGGTGGCAGCATTACTTTCAGGAAAGCAGTCGGCCAATCAGAATACAAAGGAAGCATTAGCAACAATGTGCAGTCGGAAGAGTGAGTTTTTATATATCGTTCAAGTTATAGTGAAATACAATTTAGGTGTATATAACTTACTTTTGTACGTGTTTCATTTCGTTACAAAGTAAAAATAGTTTGTATGTTATTATTTATCTGATTTATTTACAAAAGTAAAACCATTGTTTTATATTCTTACTTTTATTTCAGCGCTCCCGGATCAACAACATCAATTACTTTCGAAGGAAAAGGTAAGTTAAGCAAAACAATGTTATAGACTTTAAAAAGTATACTACAAATAATATATAAATTTTTGCGTTAAGAAATAACTAACTTTAATTAAACAAAAACAAGCATCATTGAAAAAGTTAAACAAAACCTTTTGCACATTTTTAAACACGTTATGTAAAGATACAAGAGTTATACGGGTTGAAAAACTCATGAAAAATTCACCTATAAATAAGAAAAAAATGATTTCAAAAAACACGATATCAATTAAACTAAAGTATAGCATGACGTAGAAGTGTAAAAAGATAATATTTTAGTTAAAAAAACTTTAATCATAAGAACATACCATGGTTTAACACATTGATTGTTAAACATGCTGATAAAAAATTAAACCGACTATGACGTCACAGTGTACCGGTGCGACGAGGAGGACGGGTGGCTGTCGTGGAAGGACCACTGCTACTACCTGTCCCCGCAGAACGTGTACAAGAACTGGCACGACGCCAGGCAGGCGTGCCAGCAGCTAGGTGGCGACATCGTGAGCATTGGGAGCAAGGGGGAGAACGACTTCATCGAGTCCCAGATATGGCAAGCCCGTTAGTTGTTGATGTTTACTTTCTTATTTGCTATACTAGGGAAGCATCTTTTTTGGGACTTTTTAAAGTTTTCTAACGAACAATATTGTTTAATCTAACATTAGTTTTGGAAATTATAAGAAAAATATCTTTAGTTAACATAAATTTTTTAATACAAACAATTTTATGACTTTTATTGGAAAGTAACATTACCGAATTAGTAAATAAAAGTACAAAAGTATTGACTTGATACTGTTTAGTATGGTTTAAAATTGTAAATAAACATTTATAAACATTATTCATAACATAATTTCAATCGTAACTTTTAACTAATAAACATTTTTAATCAGGCGACAAAGGAGACGTATGGATAGGACTAACAGACAGCGAAACACAAAACTACTACCAATGGGCCGACGGTTTGCCAGTAACATACACTAAATGGTCTTTCAACGAGCCTAATGGCGGGGTCAGTAGTTGTTTTTTAAAATAATTAGTACAATAATATTTATGAATTTTATTAAAACCATTTTATAAGCTTTAAAATTAATTAAATAGTAAACGAACAAATATAATTATTTCTCTAAAAGTAAACAACAAAATACGTTATATTAAATTACCAAAAATCCTATACCAAGTCCACATACCAAATTGTAGCAAGGTTTTTTTATAATTTTAATTTTTTAACACAACCTTATTTAGTTAACAGCATAAAAGCTAACTAATACTCAAAGCATGTATAAGCTTGGCACTTTACGAGCTTTTTACTTTTATTACTTTTTTTAAAAGAAATATATTACTCCAGGAAAAACAACAAATTATGCTTAAGTTAAATACAATTAACAATGTGTAGCAAACTTCTTTTTTTATTTCTAAGTGATTAAATATAAGCTTAGTTACTTAATTTAAGCTACCTAAGTTAAACAAAGAAAACCTACTATTTAAAGTTACCCACTGCACTTTAGCACCATAACTCCTTAATTTTAAAGTTAAAATTTTTTCATGTAATAATACCAATATTCCAGGAAGAACGTTGCGTTCAGTTCATCAGGTTGGAGGGCTACTGGAACGACCTGCCTTGCACTGACGTCATCAGCTACATGTGCAAGAAGGAGAAACAGCTGATGAATAAGGTGCCGGAGGGCAACGAGCCCGTCGACGAGGGGTGCGACCCCGGGTGGACCGCTTACGGTTTGTGACGTCATAGTATTAATAGTTTAAAGGAGTGGTGTACTCTAGTTGAAAAAGACACCTTGCATTTGACGTCATAAAACTAAAAGTGACTTTTAACTATGCATAACACTTAATTTTTTTTTTGCAAATTAAATTTATATTTTAGAATTTATTTAATCCAGAGCCAGATAAGTGTAAAAATATCGCAAAAGTAAAAAAAAAGTTTTGAAAGTTAATAACAACTTTGATGTCTAAAAGTAGTCGTTTAATACTGTTTAAAAGCGTATTAACTGACACGACTTAGCAAATAATCACTTAAAAATCTACCGCACAGAATCATCATGCTACAAAGTGAGCGACGACAAGCTGATATGGTTGTACGGCGAGGAACTGTGTGAGGAAAGCAACGCTCACCTCGTAAGCATCCACGATTCGTACGAACAAGCGTTTGTGCACTCACTCGTTAGTATATTGATACTGTTTTATTTGACGTTAAAAAAGTATTAGCTAAGTATAAATCGGCTGAGTAAGATGTTGAATGCTTTGCTTTTTGTTTAAATAGTTTAACATAAAGCTTACCTATGTCCAACAGTAATGGAATTTAGCATACAGAATTTGAAAAACACATGAAAGTGGGTTGGCTAAAGTAGACAATTTTGATTGTATAATTTTTTATGTTAGCAAGTTGTAATAGTAAGTGATAAAAGGTTGCATCAAAACAGTTGAAAAATAAGATTTCAAAGAGATATTTAAAATCAATGCGCAAGAAAGGAGAAAATGAGATCATTTATTTTTAGAGTTTGTTTCAAAAAATTAGCTGGTGTACTAACATTAAGTAACTTTCTTCTACAAACCGTAATGTTCTTCTAACCACATAATACAACAGGTAGCAACAAAGCTCCCACCAGGGCTCAATTACTCCGCATACATCGGATTGTCGGGCCACATCAACGAAGACGGTCAGTTGTACTACAGATGGACCACCGACGAAGCTGTTACCTACACGCAATGGAGCCCTGGTTCACCTGGTTGGTTTGTTAACATGTGCATTAGGTCATTTTTATAAAAAGTTATAACTGATGTGATGAGCCAGTTACTTACAAACAGTGGAACCCTGGTTAACTAGTTTTGTTTATTAACATGTTTATTAATAAGTCGTTTTTATAAAACTTATAAGTGATGTACTACAATTTTTTTTGTATGAATTTACACTTATTAGATCTTTTATCAAAATATTTCTAAGAAATAAGTTAAGAGAAACAAAGTTGATAAATCAGCATATAAAAGATATTAATTTACCACATTTTTATATACAAAAACAATATAACAGTAAATTGCAAACAAAGCAAGTTTTATCTGTAACTCAAAACAAACACTACTTAGTTTGTAAACAACTTTTTTATAAAATATCCTAACACAATATACAAATACAGTCAAGTTTGAAAGAGCAATACAGAGAATTATTGAACAGCTATCATATTTGTTTCAAGCTTAAATTAATAAAAAAGTATCATTTTCTAACTCTCTATACTCAACAGACACGAAATACAAATGTGCGTTTCCGTTTAATTACCGCGGGAAGACATACTACGAGTGCATAGACGATCTTCCCACACCTGCAGGTCAGGACCACTCCTGGTGCTCCATAACAACCGACTTTAGCAACAAGTGGATCAACTGCGACAGGGACTCGGAGTGGGACTGCATCACGTTGGACCCATTCACAGGTGTGATGTCATAATGATTTTGTTATGTTATATTGTATTGTTGTAATAGTGTTGTGTTGCTTGGTTTAACTAGAAGTTAATTATATGTCGTGTCACAATTCTAATTTTTTATCTAGAGTGTTTGAATTTATATTCACAGGGTATAATTTTTACAATAAAATTCTGAATGGACTAACAAGAGTTTAAAACAAATTAGACCAGTTTATTATATCAAAAATGTTTTGTATTACAGTTTAAAAGGTTAAGATTTTTTAGTAGGATGATAATATTAAGTTCAATAAGTATGCTATATTCTAAACAACTTTTTCTGATTTATTTTTATTTTTAAGCAAATAAAATTTTTACATACTTATATACAACAAATGTTAACTATATGGTATGAATAAGAAAAGATTTAATTATATATCTTTTTGATAGTATTTAAAATACGTAACTCATTCAAAACAAATACACAGGAAATTGGAACAGTGGAATATGCGGTACAGATTGGTATTACGTTTGCGAGAAACCGCGTATAGGATACTCCCAACCAACATACACCACTCCAGATCCTTCTATTGCATGCGCTAACGGATGGGATTCAGACCCTACGTTGTCTTATTGTTACAGGGTATGTAAAGTAAACATGTGTGAACATCAGTTATCTGACGCTAATTTATACACACAGAGATAGTTACTATTATTCTAATTGAGTTAAAATATAATAGATGGCTAATTTTTTATTCAAGTATTTTAAACGAATTAAAAAATAAAAACCATATTGAACTACATGCTGACAGAAGTATGTGTGAAGAATATACGTTCTGTAAAAATCCTCATACAACTTTATTTAATAATTTATAAGTCATACCGTTTATAATCCATTAAAAGAAGGATCAAACAGAAAAAATTAAGAATAAAATATTAAGATTACAAATCATACAATCAACAGGTGGAAGAAGCGATCAGCGAGGACCAGCGCAGGACTTGGCAGGAGTCTGTGGATTACTGCAGAGGGTTGGGAGGTGACCTGGTGTCGATACACAGCAGTGAGGAGAACAACGCGCTTGTGAACATCGTGCAAAAGAGAACTAGTAACAGTAACGTGTACTTCTGGATTGGGCTGAACAATATAAATGCGCAAGACGGATACGATTGGTCCGATGGTGAGATACTGTTGCTTTTTAATGGTTTAATTGTTTTGATTACATGTTAAACGTAAGTAAAAAATTTAAAGTCAAAACTGTTTTTATCTTTTTTAAATGAGATGTTGTGTATAATAATGTTATATACAAATTAAAAAAAAAGTTTAAGTAAACGTTTAAAAATTTAGTGATTTTTGTTGAAAATACAATTTTAAAAGTGGAGTTTTGGTATTTAGCTTAGTTATTATTTTTAATAGATAGTAATGTTTAGTGCTAAAAAATGTTACAGAGAACAACTCGTTAAATTAACTTTTTTTATTTCGTCGTCTCTAAGATTATCATTCTTAATTACATACAAAATATTTAAGTTTAACCTTGGTATTTTACTTACTGGTAGTGTTGCTTCTAACTTAGTACTTTTAATTATAAATAGGCACACCAAGTGATTTTACAAATTGGGCAACTGGCGAGCCAAACAACGTCGATGGAATCGAAAATTGCATAGAAGGACAATTCTACACAAACACTGATGCGTAAGTCATTATGTATTATACTAACTTAACAAAAAAAAACATTACGGACAATACAAACTAAATAAGGTGCTTAATTTTGCAATCTATATAAAAAAAATTTAGATTGATGTTTTTAAACTCCATTACAGATGATAAGACTAAAAAATCCTTTCTTTATAAATACAAAATTTACAATAAGAATTTAGATACTAAGTGAGCAAATAAGCCATAAATATTAAATTAAATTGAGTAAAACAAAAACCTATTTTTTGCAGATGGAACGACATATACTGCGACGCGAAGAGAAACACGATTTGTAAGATTGCTAAAGGGAAAACCCCTTCTGAAGTACCAACTCTGCCCCCACAAAAAGGAGATATTTCAACTGAGTGCGGCACTGATAACACATGGGTATGTTTACTTTCAATCATAAAATTAAGAAAAAAGTACAGAACTTTACTGGTATTATAGTGTTAAAATACTCTTAGATGTCTCATTAATAATTAAAAAGGTTCTACTACAAATTCTTCTATTTTTATATTTAGTAATATTAGATATATTGTAAAGATTTACAGGTAGTTTACACTACAAAATATCAATATTCTAACTAGCGTAAATTTATTTAGCTCATTTCCTTCTCACTTATTTACTACATGTTACTTTTTATCGTTTTTTTGTTTTTATTGTAGATCTAATTTTCATTTTTTTCAAATTTCAACAGGTCCGCTACAAGTCCTCATACGGTACGGAGAAGTGCTACTTGTTCCAGGACTCTTCATCCAAGATGACTTGGAACAACGCAAACGATCAGTGCAGATCGCTAGGTGGTGCTTTTATAAATATTAAATTGTTTATTTCTATTTAAATAAATAAATAAACTTAAAAGCAAGTTTTATTCTACAAAACACAGCTCTTCTGGGAAAGAGCAAATGAAAAATATTTGATAGTAGTATATATAGCTACGTCCAATTTGATCTAAAGAACCTTTTTAATGTGATAAATGCCTTAATAAGTAAAATTAAAAACTCTAAGTTTTAAATTGTCTCACTTAAACCGTTATTAATTATAATCACATATTTAGGTGGCAACCTTGTGTCGATATTGAGTCCGGACGAAAACGACATGATCCTCAGTTGGACTGTGAGAAGCGACGCGTCAAGTTTCTGGATCGGATTGAGGGTTTGTTTTATGATGATTTTAAGAAGTTATTAATGTAAAAAAGCTCAATAGTTTATTGAAAAATTAAAGTTTAGAAAATTCGTTCAGAAACACAAGGTTGTTTTCAGGTTTCATTTTAAAGTTTTTGTTTACTGTGTTTTACATCTTTCATTCAATTAAAAGTACATGCTTTGAGTAATGGTTTTTTCCGGTATATAAGTGTATGTGTTTTACTTTTAACTCGAACACTTTGTTTTGAAGTAATACTATAGCACGCTAGTTTATTAAGTACGTTTTTTACGGTTTTGAAAAATAAAAAAATAGTTGAATAAAATGAAAGTGTACTTAGAAATGAATCCAGCAATTTTTTAATTTTTATTTGTATGTATATAATATCAATATAGCATTTTTTATTAAAACTACTTAAAGCTGCAAACAAATCGTTTCTATGGGCCGATAACTCTTTTCTTTATTAAACAAATTTATTTATCTGATTAATTAAATTATATTATATGTAGGATGCAGCAGACAGATCATTTGTATGGGCTGACAACTCTTATGTTGACTATGTTAATTGGAACGGTGGTGAACCTAACAACTACTTGGACAGTGAAGGTTCGTACAGTTTTTAAAAATACTAATGTTATTTTTAAAGTTATTTATAAAACACAAAATGTATCGCAAATATTGATATTTCAAGTTTTTTTATTCATAACAAAGTGTACTTTCAAAGTAATTTATAAGCAGAAAAAAACTTAAGCTTACTGAAAAAACAATTTCTGTACTACTTAACAGTAAAAGTATGTATTACAAATACTTATAACTATCACGTCACAGCAGGTTGCTTTAACATATAAACACTCACAATTTTCATCGAAAAATAAAAAAAATTATAGTTAATAAAAATAATACGGACAGATTGCGTCAACTTGTACTCTGATTCGGGTAAATGGAACGACGAGAATTGTGGGACGTCAAACTACTACATTTGCGAGAAATACGTGGGGTCTGGAGCGGTGACCGTCGCCCCAACTCTGCCCCAACAAGGCAACTGCCCCACTGGATTTACACCATATGGTTGGTTGTATTTAAAGTTAAGCATATGTTTGTATATTTTATACAGTTATTTCATTTTGCTAGCTAATAAAGAATATTTATTTATAAACAACATCAGTAAATAAAAATATTTGCGAAAAATTACTACCTAGATTAATTTAAATAGTTTTTATAAAATTTATTTATATCTATTCTGCAACAAATCTTTTTAAGTTGTGCTTGCAATTTCCAAATATAATATCATATTGATTGAAACTGAATAATTTAGTTATGGTAATTTAAGCTAACAGTTTATCAACAAAAGTAGTCATACACCTGTAATACACTTCTCACAGGAAACAACTGCTACTTGTCAAGTAAAGATGTATTACTGACCTGGGATGCAGCGAGGCAGTGGTGTAACGACAATGGAGCTGAACTTGTTTCCATCACTAACGACTACGAACAAGTTAGTTGTAATGTTTCAGTTATAGCTTTCAATTAAAAATTTGTTTTAAGCTGACTGTACGCTAACAGTTAAACTTAGAAAATGTATTGATTTTTGCCAGGAAATTTACATTAAACTTGTTTCTATTATTAACGACTACGAACAAGTAAGTTGTAATGGAGATCATACCAAAACTAATAAAGAAGACACACTTAAGCTTTTATAGTAGTTTTGTTTGAGGTGATGATTAAAAGTTCAAGTCTGATTAAGCTAAGTTAATATGACGCAGTATGTCTAACAAAAAAAGTTATCTTTTGCAATTTTATCTACATTTTATTACATTTAATGTATTTGAAAAAGTTTAATTTGAAAAAAAACTATATCTCTATAAAGTTTTGTAAAATTTGAGTAGAATGAATTTCTGAGCTACGCGATTGAAGCACATCGATCGCCGTGTCTAAAGCATAATTGTTGTATATCGTTGTTTTTGCTTTACTATACAGCCAACTTATAACCCACAAACAAATACAATCTATTAAAGTTTATTTCAGTATGTGATTGCTCAGTTATATAAATGACTCTACGTCCAGGCCTTACTGGTAAACTTCTTATGAGAACTTTATTTGTGACAAATTTGTACTGTAAACAGAAACTAAGTTACTGTAAACTGTTGAACTAAAATCCTACCATGTATGTTAACTGTATTAAATTTTTAATATATACATCTGTTAAATTACCAATACAAGTTAATATTTAATAAAAACTACTCATCTTCAGGCCTTTCTAGTGAACTTTGAAGAAAAATCTTATACATTAATGCAAGACACCAATTTTTTAAAACTTTATTATAATAATTTTACGAGTCAAGCAAATTTACTTAAAGCTTATTTTTAGCTGTTTTGCTCGTAAAATGACTTAATATATACTTTTTTTCACTATAATATAGTCAATGTACAATTTGAAAACCTAAAACAAATTTTAACGTATGCTCGGTTATACGACACTAACCACTTATACTTTCAGGCTTTCCTGGTTAACTTCTTGTGGGGAGACGCTAACAACTTTTGGATTGGTCTGACCGACAGAAACACCGGATACTTCGTTTGGATCGACCAATCAGATTACGTTTACACGAACTGGCAGCCCGGAGAACCCAGTGGTGGAAATGTTCGTTTTTATTGTGCTATCTTATATCTTATGTCTGTTATACTTATTTTATAGCTAATTTTTACTTACTGTAAATTTTCTACTAAAAGGTAAATGTTTGTTTTATATGTTTATAGTTCAACTCAAGGAACATAGTTGTGGAAATATTTGTTTACGCTTATTTTTGTGCAGTGTTTAATTAATAGTTATAGATAAATAATTTTTTGTATACACCAAGAGGTGAAATTGTTTGTGCTATGTTTAATTTAGGGTATTTTTAAAAGAGTTAATTCTTTATATGTATCTATGAGTAAATAATCCTGATGGAAGATAAAAAGAGGTTGCTAAAGTTTTTTTAATAATATATTTACTAAAAAATGATATTTTTTTGAAACTATAATTAAACGATAACTCACAATAGTTTTAAACTAATTCTTTTTTCACATTCATTTTGAAATTTTCAAAAATGATATGGTACGTTTTGATGAGGGACGATGTTTTTGTAACTTTAGTAATGTATTAGAGTAACTAAAACCAAAACTAATTCTTTCCAACAGGAAGGATGCGTTGAAATGAGGATCACCCCTGAAACCCACGGCATGTGGAACGACCTCGACTGCATGACGACGCTGCTCCCCTTCGCCTGCGTTGCTAGGAAGAACCCCTCGCTACCCGCGCCCCCACCAATAGTGAGCCCCATCGGTTGCCCCCAGGTACTCATCAGATTTGTTTTATATTGTGTTTTGTGATTTATAATAATTTTATTAATTTAATTATTTTAGTTATTTTTCAACCACGATGACTTGATATAATATTTTGATTTTAGGCTTTAATGTTTGATCTGCTAATGATAAATAGATTCAGATATTTAGATTAAAATGAAACTTATCTTCATTTATGATACAAACTGTCTCCGTAGGGTTACTACACCTCGGAGGAGAGCAAGAGTTGCTTCAAACCGATGACAACTCCGATGGGATTCGATGCAGCCAGGAAGTCGTGTCAGGCAGAAGGTTAGTAGAAAGTTTAAAAAATATATATGTATATAGTTTATAGTGCTTAGGTCTTGACTTCAATACTGTTTATGTAGAAAATAATTTAAAATAAAGTTTAGGTTTTTATTAATCTGTAGTAATAAAAACATAGATAGTTGAGCATAGGTTTTTTATTTTTGTGATTAATAACAGTAACCAGTAATATACAACTAAATTTTTCTACATAAGTATAACTGAAAAATGGTTTTTAGTTATTTTTACTACATAGAAGTTATGCTTAAAATCTTAATTATGTTCTAAAATAAAGCAAAAACAAAACCTTTAAACTATTGGTAAACAAAAAAACGTTTTAAGTTAAAATAATTTTAATATTTTATAACAGGAGATGGAATTGAATTAGCAAGTATTCAGGAATTATACGACAACGACTTGTTGTACAGTTGGTTCTTCCAAACAATACAAAGTGACGCAGCGTGGATTGGACTGCAGTTTGCTGTTGTCAGTTAACTTGTGTATTGTTTTTAAGCATGAAATTTTATTTAAATTAACTTCGTTTCAATATTTTTACATATTTATGTGTATATTTTAAGTTAAACCCTATTAAATTGTCGGATGTATTCTATATAACATACATCAAGTTACTTTTATATAGAAAAATTACAACTTAAATCTAAATATACAATTTAAAGTATTTATTTATAAAAGAAGCAAATACAACGTCAAAACAAAGCGAAAGTGTTATCAGTACAATATATATACATAATATATATAGTATTATAATATTTACAATTTTATAGGACGACAAGACGGCGAAAGTGCAGTACTCGTGGACGGACGGGTGGCCGCTCGAGTACACGAACTGGGACGCTGGACAGCCGAGCGGTCAGGTGTTGCAGGGTATGAACGGGTGCACTAAAATTAACAGGTTGAAAATTTATGTAAACATTTCATAATTTGTATGTCTGTTTGTACATTGTAAACTCACAGTTTTATTACAGAATAATAATTTTAACATTTTTTGAAGCAGTTTGTACCTTTTGATGATTCGTAGTTATTAACATAACTAATAATGCTTTGAACTAATATTAAAAAATGTAGAAATGTAAAAATACAAACGTAAACAAAACTTCAAAAAATATAATTATAAACAAAAATTACAAAAATATTAAAGTATTCTTCAGCAAACACCGCAAATTTTTCATAGCAACGGTCGTTGGGAACTGGTATCTCAGGATTCCGGTTCTTCGACTTGCGGTAATCCCTTGCCTTACATCTGCAAGAAGAACATGGGGGAGAAACCCCAGAAACCGGAAACCCCCCAAGGTGAGGGAACTTGCGACAACGATTGGGCTTACGAGGCAGGGTCTAGCTGCTACTATATTGAAGTGAGTGTTTGGTTTTATTTGTTGTAAATAAGAAATGTTTGTCTGAAAAGTATCATATCGTTTACATTTCGTTGCAATTTCATAGTAATATTTTCCAACTGTAAAAACTAGTTTTTTATTGTTTTATAAAAACGTTAATGATGAAGACATTTGTTCTAAACTTTAAAACTTTAATGTTTAATTACAACGTTCAACTATATTAAGTATTTTCATTTTCGTTTTTGTTGTAGATAAAACATCATAATTTAAGTACGTCGAAGCTTATTTATTTTTTGTTTTAATCACACCTAAATAAGGTAAGTTACTCATGTTCATACTAGTATTTTTCTAAAAACAAGAATCTAACAAGAGTTCTTAACGTTTGTAAAAATAAACCTATTTGTATAAATGTTCTAAAACGAAAATACTTTAAAGGTAACACATAGAACATAATTAACTAATATGATAAAAAAATTAAGTCAACAAATTGCTTATTTTATACTCATTTGATGTTTTCAAACCAAGATGAGCTTTTAAAAGTTTTAAATTACATACAATCATACAGCTAACTTTGCACTTAAATAATTATTATAGATGCTTACACTACGGCACACGAACAAATGAAACAAAAGTGTAAAAAGGTAAGACTCAACCAATTAGTTGTAATCACAATTTTACAATCTAGTACGGCACGCGAACGAGCGAAACGAAGAACTGGATCGAAGCGTTGAATTCGTGCAAGAAGCGTGGCGGTGACCTGGCAAGTTTCCACTCGCAAGAGGAAATTGACGCCTTCATCAAGAACCTGGACGGAAAGAGCAGTCACAACCTGTTCATAGGGCTCACGTCTAACGGGTTCCGTTAGTTTTGTTGTTAGCTTTGTATACGTTACAATAAAAAGTTATCATGGTTCATTTAGTTGAAAAAGTTAGTGAAAGAATACCATAAAAACTGTCTTAGTTGAGTCGTTTAAATCTCGCTTTGCCTAAATTCAATCTTAGTATAAAGTACAACTACCTTTCTTTTTACACAAATGTTAGTTTAAAGCTAAACGAATGATATTTAGCTCTAATCATACTGTTTATAAAGTTGATTGCTGTCTAGTATTTTTTTAATATATTTTTTAATGACTTATTTTGCGAAAAATATTGTTAACCATTTGTCTAGACAACTTCGAGTCTTGTTTTAAGTATCATTAAATTAACAACTTAAGTGTTTGCTTATACAGTTCAATCAAACATATGTATTTTTTTAACCTTTATGCAACTCACAGAGGGATGGACGTGGAGCGACATGACTCCGTACGACTTCAGCAACTGGCAGGAAGGAGAACCGAACGGGCAGCAGGCGGAGGAGTGCGTGGAAATCTACCCGTGGAACGGAATGTGGAACGACAACGTTTGCTCGAGCAGGCAGGGATTCATCTGCAAACGCCCAAAATGTTAGTATTTGGCGGGTTTTTGATTTTTTGTTTTCTGTTGAAATATCATAATTTATTTGTGAAAACAAAGTGTGCTCAAGCAGATAAAGATCTATCTGCAAACAACCAGTAAGTAAGTAATTGGCAGGTTGTAAGTGTTTGGCAGTTTTTTTTGAGTATTTTTATAAAATGTGTGCAGTAGTTCGTTTGTATCAATACGTAAACAGCTAAGATATAAATTTTTGGCGTGCATTTTAAAGTTTATAACTATTCAAGCACTATTAGTGAAACAAAAAGCCAGACATTGTTTTTAAGCATTCTCGCAAAATTTGATACTAAAACGTATCAAAATAAATGCTCACAGTCAGTAAAATTTTAATTTGTGCAATTTAAACTAAATAAATTAAATACTAATTATTTATCCAGCATACTCGCAATGCAGCATAGCTCTTACGCAGCGCGAAGAATGCGGCTTTTATGACATCACAGAGGACTATTGCGTGGAAACCAGGGGGTGCTGTTGGGATAAGACCTTCGTTGGAGGCAACAACACCGGATGCTTCAAACCTAAATCAGGTGGGCTTTTTTGAATACATTAAAAATAATAGTAGATAAATAATAAATAAAGTTAAACTTTTCAAAATTTTTGAAAATCCGGTTAGTTTTTTTTTAATTTCTGGTATTTGCATGTCTTAATATACGGCTTAAAAACATTTTTATTTGTTAGTTATTTGAATTATTTAGGTACCTAGTCTTAGCAAATATTAGACCGTCTGACTAATATTTCATACTGCCAAATAGTGTATTAAAAAACCTATTATATATAGAATAGGTATTAAAATTTTACTTGTATTTGAAATATTATTACTTTTGAATAATTTAAAATGGTAAAATGCATAATAAGGTTCTATACATATGATAAAGACTTGTAATAAGTTCTTTGAAACATGAATATTTGCTATTATAAACTTTTTGCCTAAACTTTTATTACAAATCAAGCTAAACAGAGTTTTAAATTCAACTTTTTTAGTTAAAATGTTTAATTTTCTCCTGTAAAAACCTTTAACGAGATAAAAACTGTATTTCTATCTGAAAAACCTTAAACAATTATGAAAACCAGAGTTTTCCAAAGTGGACAACATCGCCCCTTTAGGCGTATTTTTTGATATCAAGGGGCGCTAATTAATAAAACAAGCAAATTAGTAAATGGTTATTTAACTCGTCAAGGGGCATAAATATCTAATAAATAAAATTGATAGTTTTTAAAACATCTTCCAAAGGGGCATAAATGAAAATAACATTACAACATCCTGATTTTATCAAAAACTTTTTCAGGTGGAATCGCACCTGTGCCTTCAAACGACGATGATTCCTCGGGACTTTCCGGAGGCGCCATTTTCGGCATAATATTCGCCGTGTTGCTTGCCGTCGGGTTGGCAATAGGAGCTTACTGTTACTACACAGGGAATTCCCCAAAATCGCTACCGAGTTTCAACTTCAGCTCCACTGGAGGCGCTACTACTGCGAGTTCGGAAATCCCCAAAACGGAAACTCAGGACACCTCGGGATTCAGCAACCCGAATACCGATGTTAGTTTTTTATTATACTTTTTCTCAAGTCCTACTGCATTGTTAATAGTAATGTTTTAACTGATAACATTAGTTTGCGATACGATTAAAATTATCCAATTCTATTCTGACACTTTAGTTTTATTCATAGTTTTCGCGAACTGCCTTTGTTAACACAAAGGTTTTTTAAACGCTTTACCATCAAAACCATATAAATTGCATATTAAGGAATATTTCTAACTGTTATCAAATTTAAGTTATTTTTTAGATATGAGTTTAAACATAGCTTTTGCTAGTAATAATAAATAAAATTTTATAATAGTTTCTATTTTATTTTTAGCGTCATAATATTATTGACTAGACCTAATGAACGGTTTTAAATTATTATAGTTTCAAGTTACTTTTTTAAAGCGCCTTAAAATTTTTATTAACAACTTGAACTGCCTGAAATTAGTTTATACTTTTTAATTGCTATGTAGCCGTTAACTTGATTGATGCTGCTAAGTATGCCCAAAAACTATCAGTATAAAATTTATTATAAGCTCAGTTAATTATTTTTTTACTTCAAAATAAGTTTAAAACTTAAATACTTTATGAACAAAAAATCACAAAATGATAGTTTTATTTGCTTTATTTTCAATCAAAACAAATGTTTACATGAATAAACTCAAGGTTAAACTAGATTTTATTGAAATTTTATGTATTTTTATAATCTGCGTGCAAATAATACTGTGGTTTTCTGAGAGATTACTAATCAAAGTTCTGTTTATTAAAACAATTTAGTTTTAAAGGTTTTTTAGTAATAAGCCTTGAAAATTTTATAGTATGTTATATAACTTGATTAACTCATACTTATTTTACAGAGTGCTGCATAAAATGATAATCAAAGTTTGATTGAACTTAAAACCCGAAGCTGAATCCCTGCAATTGTTTTCTTTAAGAATTAAGAAGTTTTGTTGCCCTTTTGTATGACTACTTACAAAAAGTTGCATTTTTTACTTTTGTTCGTTTTATTTATTTTGTTCAAGTTCCTTTTCGTCGTTTTGTGCAATAAAATTTATCGTGAAATTATTTAAGCTTCGATAAGCTTTAGTACTTTGTGAATATGAGTATTTATACCACTCATTTATCGACTAACGTGTTTTGTCTTAGACTCAAAAGAAAAGTAAGTTAAAACTTGCTTAGTGTTTATGCATATTTGTTTAGTTTTATCATGTAAGTAATGAACACAAAATTGTAAACATTATAAAATTTACTGGTAATGTATTTAAATTGTTTATTTATAAATCATACTTTCTATGTAAAATCATTTCTTTAATTGTACGAAATTTTGGCTGTGTTTAATCATACGAAAATATAACTCACAAGCCTTAAACTCTACTTACAAATATCGTTTTTGTTGTTAACCTTTAACCAAAACAAGCAAAAAAAGGCATAGTCTTTTCGAACAACAACTTTTAAGACTCAGGCTGTTTTTTTATTTCGTTTTATAAGGCAAATATTAATTTATTTTCTTAAGTCTTAACAGACGAATTATAAAATGTTAGCTCTATAAAACTAACAAACTTTGCTTAGTTGTTTTACTTCAAATAGCCTTGCTTACACCTAAATAAAAATTAAATAGAACATGCTCAAAATTTCTATAGAATTAAAACTAAACTTATGTTACATTTGTTATGGTAAAATATCATATGTATTTTAACCTAAAATGAACAAAATATTGTACTACTTATACAGTGAACCCAATTATCGCTGAACTTACATTAGATTTTCAAGAACTTAACATTTGGAAAAAAATCTAAATTTTTTAGTGTTTTTTTTTTAATTTAACCATTGGTAGCCTAACAACTTACCAAAATTGTTCTTCAGATAAAATAAAAATATATGAATTAAAACAGTGCATTCTTAGTTATAAACGCTATATGCATTTTGTATAAATATTTGTTTATTTTATCCTGAAAAGAGCTATACCTAACTGTTCGTTAGTTCATTTTGCTTTGTAAGAGCCTGTTTGAGTGTAGTATTTGTAAAGTATTAAGTAATATGAGTATAAACGATTTTTCTACTAGCTATTGAACTAAAAATAAGCTCTCGACGGTTATGAATAGTATGCAACACTTTTTAGTTTACAATACTACAATCTGGCAAATAAAAGTTATTTTATATGTAAGTATAATTAAGTCTCTGTAAGCCCCAAAACACAACATTTAAACATTTAGAGCTAAAAAAAGTACAAAAACACGTTATATTTTTGTATCTATTCAGATTATAACTGCAAAATATAAATTTTGAAGTAGATTGTTTTTTAATTTAAACAACAAGACTTCGGAAAATGTTTAAAACTCATGTAAAATAGTAAAACAGTATAGTTTAGCGATTTTTCATTTTAAATTGCTTTTCTCTACATATTCTTATTTGCAACTTAAACTTAAACTTCAATTATGACGTATCTGCTCGGAAAAGAAATGTTTTATTTAGAATACTTGCGGAGATGAGAACTTTAAATAAGATAGAGTTAAATAATATTCCTAAAACAGTTTAATGTAAATATGTGAAAGTTTAAAACAAATATATATCAGCGAAATTTTTTAGAAAATATCTATATGGTCTGTTTTCGGATACCACTCATAGTCTCAAAACGTTTATAAATCAGAATTGTTAATAATTTTCGTCAAGTTTAGTCTAAGTACCTTACAAACTAAATACTTAAATTTTTTTTTTTTAGATAAAATAGTTAAAGTTTTTTCTACAAATGTCATTATTACTTTAAACTTCTTTAAACTAACTTTAAACTTACTTTAAACCATAAATACTTCAGACATTTTAGGTTAATTTTTCAATAAACTGTACTAAAATAGTGCTATTATAAAATTATAGCAGATATTTATAAGATTATAATTGATTAAAACTTATTTATTGTTTATTGAACGAAAATAACACTCAAAATGTTTTGGTCTAACGACGTGGCGTACGAAAAAACTTTTCGGTTATCGAGTTGTACACCACATTTGTTAATGTTAATGTTTATAACTTAAAAATTTTCAACAAGCTGAAAAATTAAATTTTATAGAGAAACAACTTTTAACTTCGTTTTTTTTTTGCAAATAGCATAGAAACAGGACCCTTTTTTCAACTTTCTGTTATAAATTAAGATGAGAAAGGAAGATCACTATAAAATGCATAGAAAACAGGAATTTAAATAGCGACGATAGTCATAATTTTGACAAAAGTGTGTATAGTTACTAGACATTTTTTCAACATAAAACGTTTGATCGTTTAAACAGATTAAGTTTAATTATCAATAATTAACAAAAATTTTATCAGCAATAAGTTTAAGTAACTTCTTTCATAAAATATTTTGTTTGTCGTCTAGTTCACATTTGTTGCTGTATTTATTTATTAAATTAACATTTAAAAGTTACCATAAAATAACTATGAAGAAAGTTTAGACAAAACTTAATAAGACAAAACTTTTAAAATTAAAACAAATTTGACTTAAAGTTAACAAAATATAGTTATACAAAATACAGAAGAAAGTATTTTATCGTTTTCACTATGTATTTATATACGATAATTTAGTTTAGGATAAGTTTTTTTTTGCTTGATTAAACTCAGTTTTTTTTAACGACTTAGCTTTATGTAATCAAAATTAAAGATAAGAATTACTTTCGTTATTCATTTGAATTAACAATAAAAGATTAAAAGGAAATATTGATTTTTTTGTTTAATAAAATTCAAGCTGTTGTAACTATTAATCTTATAGTTATAAAAACAAAAGTACTTAAGAAAAAAAAATTGAGTTATTTTTTTTTATTTTGATAAGATTATTTTGATTATTACTTGTAAAACTTTTTTTTACTTTGGTGGATTGATTAGAACTAAACAATCACCGCTTTTCTACTTATAATAATTTTTGATTTAAAACAGAACACTAAAAGTAATTTCATAAGTACGCGGTAGAAACAGTTTTGTTTCACGTTAAAACAAAAAAAGTGTTTAACTTAATTCTAGGTTACTCCAAACCAATGTATTAAAAGTAGTGAAAATTAGAGTCAATCCAATCCATTGAACTAATCTTTTAATTGTTAAAACTAAATAAATTTAACTACATAGCTACTTTATAGTAAAGTAATTATTTGCAAAAATAATAGAAAAATATTTTTTTGTTAAAGTCTAAAACGGAACTAAAACTAATAGTTTAGATTATTGTTTATGACAATTTGAGTTTACACTTTTTCTTTAGTGCAAAAGTTATCAAAATACAACTGTTTTAATACTCATATGTGAATAGCAAAAAATTGCAAGTAGTTCGATAGTTTTCAATATTTTTAAGTAAAAATTTTTACAGTAAATTGTATTTTACCAAATAATGTAGAGCTTTAAAAGTAAAGTGTACAAGTTTTTAAGATAATGTTAAAGGCAGAACAAATTAAATTTTATAAAAATTCTAAAAACAAAAGAACCGAAGTTTTATTTATAACTGTCTTTTTTTAGTTAGTAACTTTTAACTTTAATCGGTAAAAGTCTGATTTGTTTAATTAAACAAATTAAAAAAAAAAAAATTGTTAAACACTTTTGTATTTATGTAGATGTGAAATTTTATACCTGCATTAAAGTATTTTTTAAGTATTACTCAACGATAATAATGGAAACAATTAAATGATATGTAAGAGAGTTTTTATGGAACAAATTCTATTTTGTTTTTTAACTGATGTCTTTGTAAAAACTTAAATTTTGATAAAGAATAATTTAATTTTGCAAAAAAAAAAAAAGTTTTGAAAAGTTTTTATGAAAAAATACTAACTTATTTCAAGTTCTAATTATTTTGATTCTATTTATATTATAACTGTTTGCACAAGTTGTATTATTAATTAAATGTTCTGCAATAGATGAACATTTAGTTATTAATCCATCTTATGCAAACAGTTATAATATACGTAGCACTGAAATTATTAAAACTTGTAGTAATATTTTCGATTTGATAAATTAAAAAATACTTTGTTTGTTAGCTCTATTTCTTAGTGATAAAAACCTAAACTTTTAGAAAGTATATTTTAATATTGCACTTTTTAAAGTATAAATATTGATATGTATAAACTTGGTTGGATCGGAGTTATACTTACAATCTATGTCTATTCCGGTATGGCTACAGGTAAACAAATGAACTGCTTCAAGAAGGCAATCAAACTATAAAGTTTTTTAATATAACAGACAAGTAAAAAGTTTCATCTTTTTATATCAACTCAAAAATACATTTTACTTTAGCTTTCAAAATCTAATTACTAAAAAGTGAACACACTAGTATTTCACGTTAAAAGTAAATTAAAAGGTGTTCCAAAAAAATGCACATAAACGATTTTAAAACTTTTAAATAATTTTATGTAATATCATAGAAGGGGACAATACATTAAAGTGTAGTGGTCACGGGACACCAGTAGAATTGGAAAACGAAATGGTGAAATGTGAATGTGATGAAGGGTACAATGGAGAAAATTGTGAAATAAGTTTATGCTTTTACTTAATATTATTACCTGTAAACTATTATTGTATTAAAAAATTGTACTGCATAACTGTCAAAAAAAGTTAATTTTTTTTCAAAGCAAAAAAATCACCTGGCTCGTAAAACTAAACAGCGCATCAAATCTAACGAAATCAAAGAATCAAACTAATTTAACCTCAGCAACCAATTCAACAGGTTCGACACCAGAAGAAGGAGCAGGTAACTCCGCATCAGAAGATGGTTCGAATAAATCCGCACAAGAAGAGACTTCAAATGACCCCGCACTAGAAAAAAACTCAAATAGTTCCACAGAAGCAAACAGCTCAACGAGTTTGAAAACAGAAGCAACTTCAACTTCAACTTCAACAACAGAAGGTCACCACTCAACAGTGTGCAGTGATCACGGTAAAGTGGAGATCACAAAAGATGGCATATCTAAATGCCACTGCGATTCCGGTTACACTGGAAAGTCCTGTAACAATAGTTTGTTTTTTAATGTTAATTATGTTGAAATCTTTGACTTAAATTTTTTTCAAAGCTATTTCAAAGAATTAATTTTAACACAAGTAAACGTTTATGAAGCACAACTTAAAACTTTTTTAAAATATCTTAAATGTGTAAAAATATTAAAGTAAAATAAATCTTTAAACCTTATTTGTTAAGGGTCATAAAGTTTAAAAATAATATTTTTTTAAAAAAGATAACCAAAGTTTAAAAAACTTAAGTATTATAATTTCATTTATAACGGTTTAAGGTTAAAATCAAATTGACTAGTAAACAACAGCAACAAAAAATTTTTTTTGTTTATTTTGAAAAATAAATACTTGAATTATTTCAAGTTTTACAAGTTGTTACCATACAAAGCAGTTTGTAAAGACAACCTTGTTCTTAAAAATTTCCATCATTTTAAACATCAAGTATAATATGTTTCTATAGTTTCATTTTGGACTGAGACCATTCAATACGTAAAGCACTGGAAATACATATTTGCTGTTGTAGGAGGAGTTATAATATTAGTAACTTGTGTTTGTCTGTGGATTGTACATGCAAATGTAAGGTAGGTTTATATTTGATTTTAGTTGATAAAAATTTTAAAAATATAGTGGGTTATAAAGTTTTTAGTTGATAAAAACTTTAAAAATGTAGTGGTTTAAAAAGTTGTTGGTCGCAATAAAGAAATAATTTTTAATAATGGTGTTAAATGGCATAAATTTCTTCCGACTTTTACTTTAAAGTTTTCCTTTTAAAATAGTAGTTAGTTTGTTTTGTAAAATAAAGTAGACTTAAATCTTTAAATTTAAAGGTTAAAGGTAAAATTGGAAAAATAAAATAGCTCTTAGATGTCTTTATAATACTAATTTTTAAGTAGTTTGCACAATTTAGACACCTTTATTTTTATTGAAAAGTTTAGCTTAAAAACTAAACTAATAAAAAATAATAATAATATTCAATAAACAAAGCTTTTAGAATTAACTTTATATTGAGAATAAGATGTTAAAATCGTTTTGTTTCTGATTATTGTAAGTAAAACAATGATTAAATTAAAAAAGTCTTATTTGATTTTTGTAAGAAAAATTCATTTATTTTACAGAAAACACAAGCGAGAAAGTAAACAATATTGGAACTACTTCCAAAGGAAAGAACTCTATTGAATACTTATCTTCCTTAATTTCATTATCTTTTTCTACTAACACCTGTTTTTCCCCAGCTTAATATTAACAAAATAATTTAATTACTTTCTTTATCAATATTTAATTGTCTTAAAATCAGTTTAAGTTTTTTTCATTAAAATAAATATATATTTCAAAATGTTTGTTTGCAGTAATAATGATATGTGTTTTTTAAATATTTAATACTAGAATTGAAAAACGATGAAAAGAAATGTAAATTGTTTTAGTTTAGTTTTTTATTGTAAACAGGTCGTTCTTAAAAATCTGTGTTAGTTACCTAGGTTATTTTATATACTTTAAAGGATTTATGACAAAGTATTGTAAAAAAAATACAGAAAATGACTCAGTTGTTTAATCAGTAACATACGAGTGTAAACAGTACAAGACCAAGGAAATTAAAGTATTTTTTATGACCATATGGCGTTAACAATTATCAGATTAACAACAACTTTAAAATATGAGGTTTGCACCAGATTGTGACCTTTCTGGTTGAACTCTAATTAAAAATATATTAATTTGCTTGGTTTAAGTTTAATACTAAAAAGTCGAACCATATTAGCAATTAAAAGGTAGTTTATTGGATATTAGTTATATAGAACTTCTTAATTTAAGAGTTATTTAACTTTGAACTCAAGTAAGTAACTTAAGCTAATACTCTCTCTATTGTATTTGTTCAACCTCAACTTTACTGTCAGGTACTCCGTACACGTAGGTATTTAAATAAAAAGTGCAACTTTTTCAATTCACCTTTAGAAACAAACTACAGATATATTAACACTATTGTATGAAAAGTACAAAGCACAATCTTGGAATTACTCTATTAACGTTTATTGTTTTAAAACCATAAGTCCATTGTCCATGCACGTTAACAAAAAAGACCTACAAATGTTGAAAACAACGTTCTTAAAAGTACAAAGTAATATAAATAAAACCTTTTTAAGCTTTGTCTACCCCAATTTTAAGCTTTGTCTACGCAAAGAACAGGGCTTTTGATTTTATTGAATCTTATATGAAAAAATGTATTGCTAAACACGAAAAAAATTCAATAAAAAAACCTTTAATGATGATTATTTTTATTCTTTTGAGTTATTAGTACAATAAAGCAATTACTTATTATACAAACTTTGTCTTTTTTTGTCAAAAAAACATAATAAATCTAGTTTTTAAATAGTTAAAAGTTAAAAAAAGGTTCAGGTTTTAAATATTGAAATAATGCAAAGTGTAGGGTACCTAGTACGTATATTTAAAACTTTGAAATACTACACCAACTATAACTTCAATCTAAATCAAACAGATAATAACATTGCTTTTATATTAATATTTATTGCTCCATAGAGTTCACAACCTTTAAGTTAGACAGCCCACCGTCACAAATATTAAAACTTTCAGTTACTTTCAAATAATTATCATCGAAAAGATGCCCAATAACATAAATTATCAAATCCAACGGCACGGTTCTACTGGTTTAATAAAGTGACTAAACTTATTTGTTTCGCTCGAGTAAATTTCTACTAGAAAAAGCGTTCAGTCTATGTTAGGATTTTTAAAACTCATTAAAATAATTTGTTGATAACTTATTTTACTGGTTTTTAAACCTTGTACTTTTTAAAACTAAACCCAATAGTTTGACGTTGTTGAAAAAATCAAACCTCTTTAACCCATAAGTTTTAAATGAAAACTAAAACTAGAACTTAATTAAGAACAATTTAAAGATCTTTTTTTTACTGTATGTTTATAAATAGGCTCGGATTATTTGTTTGTTTATACCTTTCAATTAAAACTACTTTAATTTTTTTTTGTACTAATATTTTAGATCAGCTAGTATTTAATTATCTTTTTACGTAATTGTTCAGGATTAAGTAGTAATAACTTAAAAACTTTGTATTTAAAAACTATCTGTAAATTACTTTTATCTGAATCCCAACTTATCTAAATTAAGTTTAAGCAAATTTAAATACATACCATTGTTTTCAAGTAACATAAATTAGGGTTGCTTAGATTACAAAGAACAATTGTTCTCTTTTTTAAGTTAAAATTTTGAGCTAGAGCATTCAACATTAACAGAAGTAGATAATGAATCAGATTTTTAGACTAAAACTATTTAAGGATATATGTTTTTGATTACTTTGGGTCCGTGTTCAACATAGTTGTGAGAAAACTAAAGCTAGTATTTTTTTTTACAATTGTAGTAACACTTTAGTAAAACTTACTAAATGACAAAACTAAATTAAACAGAAGAAAGTATACTTTCTCATATTTAATGTCGCAAAGAATAAACAACTTAGTTTGTGTTGAATCTTCAGGGTTTTTTAGTTATATTGATTCAAAATGCTAAAAACTGTAGTAGGTTAATTTGGAAATGATATTAAAACTATCTAGTTTAAAGACATCTTGCATAGTGAAAACTATTTTGGAATATAATTGAAACAAGTATGAAACTTTTATTAGCATACAAAATACTTGTTTTTTGTTAGAAAGATTTGTTTAAAAAAACTTACAAAAGATCAGAAACTTATTCATTTGCTTATTACAATTGAGTTATAAATTTATTTTTTAGCAGGTATAAACTAAAATAGCTTGTTTCATTAAATAGTTTTTATTAGGCTTCATAAAAGTGTTCAGTAGTTTACTAGTCTTTATATTTCGTTTGTCCTTGTACAAATTTTAATTTTTGTAACACTTAAATATACGGTTTTTAAAAACAAGTTTATCTATTAAATTAAAAAAAAAATTAACTTACTTAAGTTACTTTGCTTTTGTCTAAATTTTAACATACCTAGTTTTGAAGCAATCAAAAAATATTGGACTCTTATTGAATAAAAGTTTTTGTTATTCATAGTTGACATGTAAAAGTTTTAAACATAAAAGTTTACATTAAAGAAATATTTAGTTTGTTTCTCATTGTTACAATCGAAAATAGATTTAAAATTCTTTTTAACATATTTTAATAAGTTTTAACGTTTTTTAATTTCTAAACTTGTTTTTTATACTGATTAATACTTAGTTAGTTTAGTTTTTAAGTTCACTTAATTATTAAAGGTTAAATAAAAGTATGTTTACAACAGTCTACTATAAAGTACTATTTTTAAATGGTTTTATCTAATTCCTAACTTATCAATATTAACTTAATCTTTTTAAATACATACCATAGCTTTAAAATATCTGAAATTAAAACTGTTTCAGTTATAAAAAAGGAGTTAGTATCTTATTTTGTTTAAGCCTAAGCGGTTTAATTTTAGAACAAAATGATATACATTAAAAGCTAATATGTAAAACTGCATAAGTTTTTTTTTGCTTGAAAATTCTTCAGAAATCTTTTAGTTTTCAATTTAACTTATATCGTTAACTTTTTTATGTATAACACTAGTAGATAAAATGTTTGAGATGGAAAATTTTAAGTAAACAGTCTACTGTATATAAACAGTTACTTAATATTTTTATAATTTATTTCGTACCATAAGCTATCTTGGTTATTAAATTTTTTTAATAAACGAAAATGTAAAATAAATATAATTACAAAGTTGTTATATTGTAGAATAAACGTTATTATTTAGTTTACTTAGATTTTTCTTAAGTAAAAATAAATAATCTATAAACTAGACCAAAATAAAGTAAAGTTAAAATATTTTTGTAAGTCAGTCTACATTAGGAATAGTTTTGAAAACTGTTAACATACACAACACATTATTTTATTTAAAAAAAAGTAGTAATGTTTTTACAAGGTTTAGAACA